>NC_056569.1:3932450-4008946 GCF_013358625.1 Macadamia integrifolia
TGAGAATACCAAAAGAGATTGGTGAGAAGATATATTAAGCGTTTTGAGGTGTCAATGACTCATTGCCAAACAATATATAAAATTAGGTTAAAATCAAGGTTAACATCAGGGTCAACATTAGGGACAAAAACCAAGGCCAGGTCGGGCCAAAACCATAGTAAAAAATTAGGGTAAAAAAATCTGGACTGGGTTCATGGCAGGTTGGGCGGGCCAAAGACATCAACCCTTACCCACCCTGACATTGACTTAGGGTCAGAAATTTCATGGTCGGGCAAGCCCTTAAGGTCAAAATTTTTGGGTTGATACTTGTTCGGGATCACGACAGGCTAAGTGCGGGTTCGAGCCATTAGGGCCAAACTTGCACCCCTAATGGAAAACCCCAATTAGACCCAATCCAAAACAACCCGATCTAACCGATTAACACCCTTAACAATCTTAGGCCCTGCTTGTTTAGAGGGGAGTTTGTGGTTGAAATGTCTGACCACTGGGTCCTACATATTGGGGGAGTTAAAGGTAAGAAAAGTAAAGTTGGAAGAAAGTTGGATTCCCCCCCCCCCTACCTTGTTTGGTTAGCACAATATAGCTGTGGGAGAGTGAGAGAGAGAGAGAGAACAGATGAATGAAAAAAGAGTCATTAATTGCAATGACTTCCCACCCTACAAAGTCCCACCATTTTGGTAGGCCTTTGGAAGTGGATAGGGTGAAAACCACATCAGCAGAGAAGAAAGATCATCTCCTATGTTGTTTAAAGTATTTCTCAACCCAATATATCCAAACATATGACTTTTTCATACTTTTGGGAAACAAGTACAACTCTCCTACCCCTTAAATCCCACCCCATCAAAACCCCCTTAAACAAGCGGCCTAATAGAATTGTAAATGGTGTGATTGGTTCTACGAATGATTATTTCTTCCAGATGCAGTGTTTACTGATACCGAATTTGGAGAAAATATTGGGCTGAATGCTGGCCCCACTTTAATATGAGAGGATCTCCTAAGATGAACCCAAATATACGCAAATATACAGTGGGCCGCTAACAAGCCCCACTAATTTCTTTCCTAGATACTGCTCCTAAGTGGGAACCATCCTTCTCAGAAAAAAAATTTAAAGAGTTTGGATCATTGACAATTGTGGAGATTGGTTGACAGAAATGTCCCACTGTTTTGACTTTTGGTACATCTTAAAACCCTAATTATTTTCTGCTTTCTTAAAGCTAAACATGATGAGGGCTTAAGTGGTTCGCGACCTCTACCTTCTAGAAGGGAAAACCAGAAGTCCTGTGCTTCAGTTTCGATTTTATGAAATTAAACCAGAAAATTTATTGTTACAACAAACATTAATAAATACGAGGAAAGCAAACATAGATTCACACATATAAGATACATATATTTAACATAATTTACACACCGATGTGGTGTTATGTCCTTTGAGAAAGAAAAAGAAGATTCACTATGTTGGAAAAAAAATTACAATAGAGATCTCAGGTAAAAAATCTAGAACACCTAAATTGTGACAAGAAAACTTGCTCAAAAATCCTAATACGAAAAACCGTCAAATTTCATAATACTCGATCAACAAGACAGATAGTATATATATATATATATATATATATATATATATATATATATACTCCTCCAAGTTGAGACAATCCATCAGGTCACGATCGATTGGGTCTTACATACTCATCATCTTAACTATGTTGTTGAATATTGATCTCCATGTATAATTCAATCTCTACAAACTTAATTTGAGAATTAATTAAATCATTAATACCTCCCACTAAAGTGGTGGGATTTGATCTCAATTAGAAGGAAAGAGGGTAAAAATCATTTCATGGAGAGAGGAGAGAGAAAGAAAGAGGGACGTAGCCTTTGGACATCAAACTTTATCCCTTTAAAATGTTTGTTTTTAGTTTTCCAAAATTCCCAAAGTCAAGATAAGAGCTGAATTAGTTTTTTTTTTTTTTTTTTTTTTACGGCGTTTAATTAAGGTTATCCATTCAGCATAGTCATCCATTCAGCATAGTCATCGACATCGTACAATGGGGGCCAATGGATGTTAATTGGATTGGTTTTAGTATATATGGTATGATTCGATTCGGTTCATATTTATTTAGCTGAAATCAAGACTGACCTGCTTACGAAAGGGTTACACTTTAGGAAACGATTCTGATTTTCATGGTTTTTAAATAATATCAATTTTACGATTTTACACAGATTAATTCATACGATTTCTAAATGGTTAGCAATCGGTTTGCTGGTTTATTCGCATGCTTATTGAAATTTCCTTTATTGATAAAAACTTCAATCTTGTATCAAATTCAATGCTTAATGATGCATTGATGGGACAATATTTTAACTACATAACTACATAATAAGAGTAAAATATTGAATAGACTATTGGACAACCTCTATGGCCCTTTCTTCTTTCTTAAATTAAACTCATTTTGCTTTATTTACATGAAGAAAATCATTATTTTAGTAAGTCATATACGGTTTAAACTAGTTGGTTTTGACGATGTTAATTCTGTTTAAAACTACAGGTTAAATGGTTAAAACCGAGCTAAACCGTTTAATTAATCGGTCTGAAAATTGAAATCAGAACTGAATCATTTACTAAACAGTTTTACGATTTCGGTGTAAACGGCTTGATTTGATTTCGATAAATGATTTTGATTTCAAATTTACATCCTTAAATAGGTGGGGGGTATGGTGAGAGAGGGGGTCATATCAAGCCCTCCCATGTTAAGCCACCGGTGTAGGAAATTTTTTTTTTTTTTTAATAAGAAAGAATATAAAATAAATTAAGAAAATACAATCATATGTATATATAATTGTAATTGATTGAGATTGTTACTGCAAGCTACTGACATATGCATCTTATCTTTCTTAATAATAGAAACAGAAGTGTTCAAGAGAAAAGTAAATCATATACCATCACAAATAGCTAGCTCACATGGCCATCCTTCCTTGTTACCCTTTGAGGCCATGCCTGCAACTACCCATCAGCTACCCATGTCACCACTTTCTGCCATCTTTACTCCTTAGGCCGCTGCAATCCCTACAAAAACCTCTTGCCATTGGATCATGTAAACTCCTTGAAACACCATAATCCATATGGGAAAGAATAAAGAGAATGAAGATCAAGAGCATAAGGGGTTAGTGCAATTGGTTTGGAGGGGATACGGTACTCCGTCTTAGAAAGTGAGGTCCCGTGATTAAACCTTCGTCACTGCATCTAACTTCTTGGAGCCACCATATGAGAGTTTCTATCTCAGACTGACCCGGTCCTGTGTAAAAGGTATCACAATGACTCGAGGGACTAGTCAGGTCAAAGATCAGGACACCCTGGATATCAAAAAACGAAAAAGAAAAAAAAAAAGTAGATAAAATAGCATAACGATGATCAAACAGCATAAGCCAACCGAGAATTAAATATAACAGCAAAAACCCATCCAACAACTCCAGTATACCAGTCAAAGCTCTCTAAGCAGATAAGAATGAGATGGTCCACAGTAGATAACCTTTGGTAGTCGGTGAGAGACAAAATTATAGTCATGAATCAATGTGCAAGTTTTCATTGCCAATCCTTTAATAATAAATTTTCAAAAGAAAATCTTAAATTTGTGATGAATTTTAAAAGTCCAAACAAAATTTCAAAACTTTCGTTGAAAACGATACACCGAGCTATAATGGGCTGAACTTGCACTTTTATTTCTCAACCAATATAGAGTGGCTGATTCAATGAAGCCACGGCCAATTTTTTAAATAATATTGGCAAAATATGTATGTCTCGTCTCTTGTGCTTGCCTCTTGTCATTAGCACTGTAGAATTTATGTGAAATTGATATGGTTGGTGAATGTGAATAGCTATGTGATAAGTAGTGACTCCATCTTATAGCAATGACAGGTTTTTCGTCTCAGAAAAAGTTTAGTCATGGATTCACCCCTTCTCAGTAGGTTATCATGTTTAATATTATCATGGATCACAACTATGGAGATTGATGTTCCTCCTAAAACAAAAATCTTCGAAAATTCATGTCATATATTATTTTAAAATTTGAAAGCCCAGCCCTTATTTGAGGATAATCTAGGTGAGTTAATACTTGAAATAATATATTCATAATAAACTCAATAAAAATAATTTCATATGAATTAAAACTAAATGGCCTAAATTCGTATTGATTGATAAGCAAATAATAAAATTCCAATTGGGTCTTTTTATTAGATATTTAAATTCATTCTTGTGTCATGGTATTATCTAAGATATATATTTATGTTAATTCTTATTCACGTAACCAAATCTTTTGACGAATATGAATTCAAATTGTTCTATACATGCATTATTAGTTGGAATACACCATATCTTAGATAAAACGTCATAACATAATTAAAAAAAAATTATATATATATATATATATTAAATTTACATACTATGGTAGTAGAACATACATTAAATCAAATGTATCAATACATCAACCTTTGATATAATATTTAATTATGTAAATATATGTCAATATATACAAACATATCGCATTTAGACTGGACCCCAATATTTTAGTTATTCATTTGCATCCATGATGTGGGATTATAAAATATAATAATATTGTATGACTGAGATATGTGACGGTCGATCTCTCACACGGTTTTTTAAGGAATCCTTTTGTAATCAATTTTAAGAATTTTTGAAATGAAAATTAGTTGGGTCCGAAGTATGAACTTAAGTCCTCCATTCACATGTCAAGTTGTAACCTAAATTGAATTTTCCTAAAATGTATAATGCAAGTCTTTCATAGAAATTCTTTCAAAACGTGAAAAGTTCTCTCAGTGGTTTCACTTA
This sequence comes from Macadamia integrifolia, assembly GCF_013358625.1. Classification (NCBI taxonomy): domain Eukaryota; kingdom Viridiplantae; phylum Streptophyta; class Magnoliopsida; order Proteales; family Proteaceae; genus Macadamia; species Macadamia integrifolia. Next base: position 3,937,291 of record NC_056569.1, read on the forward strand.
GAGAGTCTAAAACTTAAATTTAATATTTTTTTTTTCTGTTAATTATAGAAATTTAGTTTCATCAGTTATTTTGAAAGTGGTATATTCATCTACTGTAGAAATAAATTGAAATTTTGTTTTACTACAATGGTAATGACTTCAATGACCTCCATGCATTCATCATCATATCATGGTTTTAAGTACCAAGTATCGGGGGATTGATATTAGGTCAAATTGGAAATGGTATCAAACAATTTTACCTTTAAAAATACCATTATCATAAAATATTTTGACCATTATACCCTTGTTTGTACCATGCACCAATCCAATATCAATGTCGACTAATATCAATACATATCATGTGATACAATCAATCCAAGACCAATACACAAAATCACATACATCTTTTTTTTTTTTACTATCTACAGGTATCTAGGCCTTCGGCTTAACTAGTCCCGCAAGTCATATTGACCCTACAACCGCATATTGGGTCATATCAGGATTGAATGAAAACCATTCAATTTTCACTGAAATTGATGAAAAACACTAAACACCATATGAGTGATCTAAAATATACCTAATGAGAGTCGAAGTTAAGATCCAAAACCATATTCATCATCCCATCAAAACGTTTTTGAACCATACATATCACTGAGGATATGAAACACGTGCTGAAAAAGCGAGTGGTGGCATGCATGGGGGTTAAAGAAGCTGTGCTCTACTTTGCCAAGACAGAAAGGCTTGAAGCCAAAGCACTCGACAGGTGAAAATGGAAAACGGTAGCCGCCCCTGGCCCCCTGCCGGCCATCCTCAACGCAAGGAGAAAAGGAGTAATCATAAGTGGGTCCCACCATCATCCCTCTCCTCCAATTAATTATTATTTGATGAAATGGATACAGATAAGATCTTACGTAAGGCTCAGCAATTAAATTATATATATACGGTCATGGTCCTCATAGATCATCCTTTAATAGTTTTAATTAATCTAATCCATGTCTGACCCACGTTGATGGCGAAATAATTCTTAAATAATTTCCATAAACAAATACCCATTTAAAAGAAAGAAAGAAGGGTCTTTTTACAGTTACAAGCCTTGCGTTTCAGGTTTTAAATAAGATCCGGACGAGAGAGAATCCATGAAAAACATAAAAACAAATCAAGGACGCGTATGGGGTTGTCTTATTTATTGTTAAACTAATACAAACCAATAATTCTAACCAGAAAAATAATTAATTAGCATTTATGAGAGCTGTCTGATACTGAAGGGACTCTACATAATCATCCAAACTGCCTAACCTCTTCTTTCTTTCTATCTCTTTTTTCCACCCTCTCCCTTCCTTTTAACTTCGCACTAACACAGGAATCACGCAACCAAATAGTATTATTTTTCTTCAAAACTATTTATATTCATAATTAAATTTTGTGCTAGGCTTATACCCTTCAGAGTGAAATTCTTGTGCATAAGAATAACGGTAGTGTCCTAGAAACAGCATCTATCGATGTTGACCGTAAGGCGCTGATGCTGGAACCCATTCCTTCTTCATGAAGCTTGCTCATATGTAAAAGGTTTCAAAACAATCTTATTTTCAGGCCTTCATTGTCCTCAAAAAGAGGTGGCACAAGCATTTGTTGAAAGGATCAAAGAGACAGTGAAAGTTTTAATACCTTCCCACTATAGGAGAATCAAAGATTACACACTTAATTTTAATTATTAAAAAAAAATAAAAGGATTTAGACCACTTTTTTCTTAATGATTTACTTTTAAAGATGAATTTTATCTTGAGTCCCAACAAGTGGTATTAGAATCATTTCAATTCTCATGTGTTTTTCCGTAAAAATAAAAAAATTATTAGGATTCCATACAAAAGTAACAACACTGGCTACATCGGACATTTTTCTTCTTGGTTCTATTAAGGGTGATCTTAGTTACAACTCGAAGTCCTACTGGTATAAAAAATGCCATTGAGGATAAAAATACAGGAAATGATAATTCCACATCAACGAATGAAGGAAGAAATTCGTGACTCGTAAATAGGACCAATCCCTTCCATGAAAGACAATTTTTAAAACCGTGTGGACACCTGCAGTTAGTCTGCTCAACAAGACAATACGGTATCAGATTCTTGATTGATTTGGATCGGTTATTCGAATAGTTTCGAGGGTAAAAAATTAAAAAAAATATATACTTTTTATGAAAGGCAAAGGACAAAAGTGACCAATATATATCAATCCTCTTTAATACATCGAATCAATATCAATAGAGCTATACCGGTACCGATACCAAGAAATAAATCCTTGGTCATTGATGATAGGGAACCAATTGTACAATTGTATGTTGTTGTGATGGATAACAGTGGAAAAGGGTAAAGTGTTCAAAGTTTCCAATGGATGAAAATTCATTTTTCCTATCTCTTATATTGAAAAGAACCCTAAACCTGTGGAGAACTAGAGATAATATATCCTTGGGCTAACATTACCAGTGGGAACGGGGAAATGCCACACAGTGGACCATAGTGTTGACATAGGCAAAGAAACTAAAAATTTGACTAGTCTAAAGCTAGGGTTGTGTAGATACAGTTCTTATGTATAGGTGTTTTTCTTTTCTTTTTTTACTACAAAGGGTTGCGTATAATGTGTGTATAACTACCTTTTGACCCAATACTTTTTGACCCAATATTAATTTCATATACAAAGTGAGACACTCATGTGTCATCATCTTCTAGAGCTTTGATAGCCTGGCTATCTTAGCAAAATCAGGCGGATTCTCCAATCAACAATTCACATAATACAGTAGCATTAGGGTAAGACAAAGAAACAGAAAATTAAAAAATAAATCCAAACACCCACATTGGACCGTTAGTGAGGCTTTTAGATTAGAAAAATCTCTGCTGCTATTCCATATAAAAATCTTGCATGCACGTGATATAATAGCATTAAAGGTCGTGTAGCCCTTCTGTTTAGACGTAAAGGGGAAGAAGATCATTCCGTCTTTCATGAAAGGTAAAAAATTTAATCTTGTTGATGCTTCTTCTTTTTGTTTCATTGACCCCGTATTAATGTAAGGATCATAATATTGCCTCTCAATAAATCCTCTCCTTTTATATAAATTAGTTGATCAATATGCTACTAACTAGGGATGAGTTTCTAACTCAATGGCAGGCAACTAGAAACTTGTGTTTAACATATATAAGTCCAAAGTAGGTGGATGAAGTCGACCTTTCTATCTCATCCTTATTAACTAAATGTGGCCCTGTGAACGTTCTTATGAATTCAATTAGGTCCATTTTGGATCTTGCACCAAGAAAAAAAACCAATATACCATTGATCAAGAGATAAGTATCTATCATAATATGTTTTTTGGGTCCTAGATAATCATGGATGATCTAACCATAATAGGATTGTCACAAAACCTCCTTATCATGTCTCACCCCATCATTAATAACGTACTTAATTAGTCCTTTTATTAATATTTTCCACTTTAATTTGGTAATTAGAGTGTGTAGATCTATGGTTTATTTTTCAAATTCAAAGAAATAGTATATTATAATAGCATGTTTGTGTGGAAACTAAAAATTAGGTATCTGGTGTAAAAGGAAGTTCCCTAGCCATCTTCCTAGGTTCCACTTTCCCCTTAGGGTCTATACTATGGAAAGATGAAGCCCTTCGGAAGTTTCCACTCCATCAAGTTGGAGATGCCAGATTTTGACTTTTGGACTTTTGAGAGAGAGAGAGAGAGAGAGAGAGAGGCCCCAATGGGAACACTTTTTGGGGGAGAAAAGTCAAGGGCTCCACAAACAGATTCAGATGAGAGAGAGAGAGAGAGAGAGAGAGATCTACAACGAAATATGAAAACTCATAATCCAACCACCACGGCCCACCGCTTTATTACTATCAGGAAAAGTGCAGCTGGAACCAACCATTGCCAACATATACACAACCTATTGAATAGATTCAAATTGGTTTATGAGATTGAAATTTTGTCGACAGACTGATCTTAAGAATTTTTGTAACATGTGACTAAACAAAATCTTATAAAAAAAAAATGAATAAAAATGAATTATTGAAGGAAATTAGTAGACAGCGATCGAGTGCACATACTGCAATTCTTTAGAGGAATGTATCACTTGTGCATTTTAGATAACCATAACTCTTCATTTTTCTATGGGGATGATTCTAGGTAGTCTATTTCTATGCAATGTGGGAATCTCCAAACTGTCCATTTATTAAATGGTTCAATTTTAAACTTAGGATCCAGTCCTGATTAATAATGGGATGGGATGATCTTCGTTCTTTAATGGCTCTGGGCACACTTGTAAATCCAAAATTCTAGTGGGATAGGATGGTATATGATCATGGTTCTTCAACAAATGACTTTCTAAACATACAAATAATTGTATATGCATTCTTAACCATACAAGTACATTTTTTTTTCTTCCTAATTCCTATAACGATTATGATCTATGATAAAATTTGCATCTTAATCGGATCCTAATTTTTCATGTTCGAGCTGCTAGTTTTTCTTATTAGTATTTTGGAACCATTGGGAAACCCATTCATAATAACAATCATATCCCATTTAATAATCAATCCCACAACCAACTCCCAAAACCATCCCAATTAGTAATGGGATGGATCAGTTCTAGGTCTTAACAAGTTAGTTATGGAACAATTCCCGATTCATGTATCAAATTGAAACCCTTATCAATGATTATCTATTATCTATTATCTATTGGACAGATTCTTTTTTTTTTTTTTTGGGGTATGAAAAGAATGGTCCTTAATCGTGCGGCTCCTACGATTATGCATAAATGCACATTGGCATAACAGGGGTAGATTGTTTTGGGTTTCACAAACATGGAGGCGTCATTTCTACACCCTTTGTGTTTGAGCAAAAGGGTTCTACGACGAAATATACTTTTCCTCTTTTTTTGTGTGGGGGAAGAGGGGAGAAAGAAGGTTTTCCACTATGCCAACATGAGAAGAAATATGTAGGACACACCAATGGTTGTTCTAAAAAGGTATCTTCCACATGGATCCACATATTCTACGCAAGAAAAAAACTAAAAAAATAAAAAATAAAAAATTGATGTGAAGAGGAAATTGCACTATCAAATCATGGATATCTTTTATTTATTAATTTATTTTATTTATATAAATAAAAGTCGCTTGCAACTTGTCCGTCCACAAACAATATGAAACTCCCTAAATATATCATGGCAAATTAATCAAGAGTTTCATGCTCTGCTCATCCCTTAATTAATTAATTAATTAATTAAAAGGAAAATGTGACGCAAAGGAGATGGCCATTGACCGGTATCCCTCTGAGTTCACACTGACTAGGAATTAGGATAAAAAGGCTAACACCAAGTTCATACGGCAATAATATGATGCAAAGGACTAAAGGAGGTTCCAAATCAAACATCATGCTGTTTGGCCTTTGTGGTGTTTAGTGCATAAGTATAATTTAAGATTCAAAATTCTATTTTTATGGGGAAATGTTTTCTATGGAAGAGTGTGATTCTTGCTCGTTCATAAGGATCAATGAAAATGCACGAGGATTTTCGTCAAAAAAAAAAAAAAAAAAGAAAGAAAATGCACGAAGAAAGATGTCATTTTCTTTTTCATGGGGAGTAGGTCAGTCATTTTTTCATTATGTGATTCGGGTTCAAGGGTGATACTCCTCCGTGGAAACCATTTTTCCTTTCTTGTTTTTCTATTATTAAAAGTTTTCTCATGGCTACATAGAAGAGAATTTACCATCATAATTATTCATGTCTTTTTTTCTTTATCTGGTAAAGGAGAATCTCTATAGCCATGATGTAGAGAAACTCAGTCCTTTTCTATTTCTAGGTACTCTAAGTTGTTTTTATAACAGACAGAATTTCTCTATACCATGGGTATAGAGATTTCTTGGCTTCATTATTGTTGGATGGGATTCGCGAGAGCAACAATGACTTCGTCTAGTATAAGCACACATTTCATGCATTGTGGGTTCAGAAAAATTTTCCCAACTTTTGCATCATAACTTTAAACAACCTAACTGATGACACTTTTGGAAAAACACTTGTGCATATAAAAGTAGTGGTCTCTGGTACCATGACTATTTCTACCATGTTGGGGAATGGATGGATCATTCTAGCCATTATATTGTATAGAGAATCTCATAATCCTATAGATTATCTATCAATTTTAGTGATCCATCTGAAACTATATGATCCACCATGTATGGAAAAAATACTCAAAAGTTATTCGAACAGAAATGATTTTAAAAATAATTTGTTGTGCGTTGTGCTCTCTTTTGTTGGTAAAATTGTGTGTTATATTCACATATGTAATGGATGGACTAATAAATTAACCCGTTACTAGATCATAAATCTACAATGTGTTTACTTTGTTTTAAATTTTGATTGTCCTAATTAAACTACCATGTATGTGAGGACAGCAATAGATATGTTGCCTAAGTTCAATCACATATTACTGAAATCATTATAGTATTCTTACGTCTTATTTTATGGATTTCACAAAAATAATGGTAAATAAACAGTCATGAAAAATGCAAAGATTTACGTAGTTCCATAAGATTGTCTACGCACACGGTGAGATAAAATTTGTCTATCTATCAATGAAGAATAAGATTACAACTGTTTGCCCTTACATCCCTGTCAAATTACAGAGAATGAATTCGTTACAATTCATATTAACATTATATAGATACTTATGATTAAATGGAATACTTATATAGCCCTAAAAAAAGATTTCCCTACAACCTCTCTATGATCATTCATAATCAACCCACAAATGCAAGCAACATAATACAAGATATCCTAGCCCCCAACACATGGGCATTCAAATAGATTGTCAGGCCACATGTTTGAAGATGATCTTAAGGCTATCAAACATGTTGATAGCTTGATAATATAATGCATGCCTTTAGTTATTTATTTATTTATTTTTTTTTTCAGTTAACACAATTGAAATTTTTTTTTTAAGTTTTTGTAAAATATTCCCTCATATAATTTTATGACTTTTCCAATCCATGTACGGTGGGATGGAACAAAGAGGGAGTTAAGAATGTAAAGAGGAGTTATGGTAGAAAATGTGTGTTCCCTAAATATATAAAACATATTGCTCCAATTTAGATATAAAGTTGCTCAATACAATTGATTTGTGGTTTTAACTGTAACCTTCTTTGTTATTTAATTTTGTTTTTAATTCTTTGATAATGAAATTTATTATTCCCTAGGCTTATTTGTTTCTCCAAAAAAAAAAAAAAACTTATTTCTACACTAATTTTATAGTTTATAATTTTTCCGAAGATTAGATTTTACTTGAAAATTGACAAAGTCTTTAGGTAAGGTTAAGTTTCTTAACCTAATCAATCTCCCAAGAAACTTGATGGTGTCAATATATTCTTGTGTACCAATAGAATATTCTTAGATTATATATGATAATTGAATAATTTTATTTTCATTAAACAAATACGGAATATACTATCTTATCCTGATTCTTAAGTACAATTGACAAAGTCAATATGAATTCTACATAAAACCATCCACTCTATAATGAAGCCTGGCCAGGTCAATAATATTCCGTGGTCCATATATACCTTGAGAACTAAGAAATTGTATTAATAATTTTTTTAGTAAAATAATTTCTGTTGAATAAAAAGCGAGAAAAACTCTAGTTGCCGAATTACATATTTTTGTCAATCATAAAGTGGGAATAAACCAAACCATCATGCTCACAGAACTTCAAGGTGACTGTGAAGTGAAAAGGAGAGAAGGTAGTCTTGGAAAGATATTGAAATAATTAAAACTTTTAAGGAAGGTAAAGATGATAAGGTGATAAGGTCATCATAAAATTAGAAAATGAATTTGAAAAGAACGAATAATTCCCTTATTTTTGGTAATTAAAGTAAAGAAAAGTTGAAGAGAGTGAGAGGACATGTGAATTTGTGAACATTGTGATCCCAATTGGAATTATTTTATCCTGATAAAGAAGGGTCACTTGGTGAAAATAATGGTGGGGGTTGCTTTCAGTTGCAAATATATAATTTTAGTTTTGGGATTAATTTGATATTTTCTTATTTGCTTGCACGTCCCTAATAAACTATAGACCTACCACCTGTCAACATGAAGGTCCGTATTAAAACCACCCCCTATTCCACCACCTCTCCATTTCATCTCCCCTTAACTTCCTTACTCCTTCCCCTCTCTCTCTCCCTCTCTTTCTCTTAACTTGCCATCACATTAATGTCCACGCCTCTGTAGTTTGAGGAGGATCAACAGCACAGGTTCAATCATGGAAGGCAGATGCAATAACCCTTTTGTCAGCGAACACGAAGGTTTATCCGTTAATACTTCTGAAAGGGGAGGAGAGTCTCCGGTCTCCGGCATCTTCAACGACGGGAAAATTAGTCCCACTAATACTACTCCGTTAGCTTCTCCCAGAAAAAGGTTCGTTATTCATAACAAACGGCGGTGCTCAGCCTCAACTTCGCCGGAATCTTTACTGGTTTTGATTGATTAATTAGTTTTCAAATCAGTTTTAATTTTTCTTTCAAATGTTTCAGTCGGAGAGCTGTACAGAAGAGAGTGGTATCTGTGCCGATTGCAGACTTGGATGGGTCACGGCTTAAAGGCGAGGGAGCTCCGCCGTATGATTCGTGGGCCTGGAGGAAGTACGGGCAGAAACCCATCAAGGGCTCTCCTTATCCCAGGTTAGTTAAAAACGATTAGCAACTACTCTTGATCCATTCTATGGAGAGCCGGAGATGGAATCCCGGTGCATATTAGTGACATATCCTTGGTATCACTAACGTGTGCTCCTTTTCGAGCACTGGGTATGAGCCTATGAGTTGTCGCCGCCGTTAATATGATTCAGTTAACGGCGTACGTTAGCCCATTAATGCCTTTTGTTTCTGGGGGCTGGATACAATGCACCTAAGAGTTCTCTCTCTCTCTCTCTCTAGCCCAATTGTTAAATTGCGAAAGCTAAATTAAAGGATGAATTGTCTCTTGTGTATTGGCATAGGGGTTACTATCGATGCAGTAGTTCCAAGGGGTGTCCCGCGAGAAAGCAAGTAGAGAGGAGCCGTGTGGACCCCACAATGCTTGTCGTCACGTACGCGTGCGAGCACAACCACCCTTGGCCTGCCTCCAAAAACCAACAACAACCACCACCGCCACAGCAGCAAACCACTCCTCCCGCCGCCGCCGCCGCCGCCGTAACCGCCGCCGTCACCGCTGCCACCGCCACTTCAACGACCTCATCTACGACTACCACCACTTCTGCCACCGCAGAAACAATCTCCGTCAAGTACGAAGAACCGTTGCTATTCGCGAACAAAACAGAGATCGAACCGGAAGAGAAATTCACCGACCTGGGGGAAGATTCCATGATCACAACCGACGATTTCAGCTGGTTCTCTGATATGGCTTCTTCATCTTCCACCACTATACTAGAGAGCCCTTTTTGTGCGGAAAGCACCAGTAGAGGAGGAGATACTGACGTAGCGATGCTATTTCCGATGAGAGAAGAGGATGAATTGCTATACGCTGATCTTGGGGAATTGCCGGAATATTCATTGGTTTTCCGGCAAAGTGGGTTGTTCGAGCAAGATGAACGCCGGCGATGTAGTCTGACGGCGGCTCCTCTGTGTGGGAGCTCAGGATGATGATGAGGGGGTTCACGTCAGAGTTTAACACGGTAGAAGAAGAGAAGCTATCAAGCGAATATTGTAATCAACGAATTGAATTATTGCATATCGTGAGCCATACGATACAAACAGATTTTCAAACACAAAATCCCAAAATTTGAATTTTTTTTTTTTTTTTTTTTTTTTTCCTTACCTTGGTTTCTGTGTAAAAAATAAAAGAAAAATCGTAGGAAATAAGGAAGGGAAGAGTGGATTAGTTTAACTTTAATGGCGGAGATGCGATAGTTTGTAGCTATCTCATCATATTTGCTTCAAAATTCTTTGGGCCTTCTGGAAGAAAATTTGAAAAAAAAAAAGAATAAGCCAATCAGGGGGCGCACAAAATCCGTACGATTCCTTTTTTTTATTTTAATTTATATTTTGGACGTCGGTGAGTGGGGCATGGATGAAGACGTTGGTTGTTAAATCTCAAGTCTACCCATTGGATGATGGAATTTCCATCCTTCCAGTTCTAATTAACTGCAATTTGAAAAGTAGGGTTAGGCTAGAAGATAAGAAGGAAATTTCCATCCTTCTCGGTTCATCCTTAACCCAATTTTTCTTTCTTTTCTTTGGATAGTAAAACTGTGAGTCATCCATGTTTCAAAACCAATATACATTATAAAGAGGAGATTTTTTGTCACATGTATCATTTTGCTTGCCTAGGTGTAGATCACGAAGAACGACACATATTTTACAATAATTTTTGAATTGTAAAAAAAGGTAATATATATATTAGGGAGAGGGTTGGGCATGCCGCTTACTTTCCTAGAATTACCAGCCCAACCAATGACTAAGGCATGGGATCATTTCCAAAGAGGAGGAAGGGAAAGAGAGAGAGTGACACAGGTGATGCATCCCAATATCATGCCCAATCTTTTCTTTATATATAAAAACGCACTTACATATGAATCAATATCTTTAACCAGGAAGGTTGTAGAACACATAAGTGGTTTTTTTTTTTTTTTCATTGAGGATTAAATGATTTTTCTAATTTTTTAAAATTTTGAAATGAAGATATTTCATGTTTTGTTATTTTGTTAATTCAAAAGTTATTTTACTATTTTTTAAATCAAGTTTAGAATATAAAATATTTGGAGATATTTCATAGTATTATTATTTATTTATTTTTACTTTTATATTTTCTCAGCTAATTTATACAATTAAATATTTTACAATAAATCAGATTATCAATAAAAGTATGATCTGCATAATTAAAATGTATTTGTGCGGTTGTTACATGATAATTGTAATCAATAATACAGTTAACCAATGCCATATGGGCAAGCTTGAATAGCATATGGAGTGGGTTGAGGGATGGTTGTATCCCAAACATAAAAAAAACCAAAGAAAAATAGTTGGTCAATTATTAAGATCAATAAATTCATATTACATTAAGAGAATTAAGAGAGAGAGAGAGAGAGAGAGAGAGAGAGAGAGAGAGAGAGAGATGTAAAATCAATATAAGCCCCCGGGCCTAGTCAGGCTGAAGACCTGAATACCCATTGTTGAAAGAAAGAAAAAAAAAATGTAAAACCACTATTATTCATAGACCTATTATATAATTGAAAATCCATGAAGGCAGCCTCTTGAGGAGGACAAAGATAAAGCCTTGGAGATTGAAAGGACAGATTAGAGATTGTATTAACACAAAGTACCCATCACTTACATGTTCCTATCTTTGATAACAGAGCATCAATCTAATTCTATAATCATTGACAAGATAAGAACTAACATTTTCTCTTTTTTGAACTAATGAAGGTTGACTAATCTTCATTTAAGGCCACCAATTCAGCTATAATATATTTATATAAATAACCAAAGGTAATTAACTTTAGAAGATGGGGTAACATTATAAAGAGGAGATTTGTTGTCACATGTATCATTTTGCTTGCCTAGGTGTAGATCATGAAGAACAACACATATTTTACAACAATTTTTGAATTCTTAAAAACGGTAATATATATATTAGGGAGAGGGTTGGGCATGCTGCTTACTTTCCTAGAGTTACCAACCCAACCGATGACTGAGGCGTGGGATCATTTCCAAAGAGGAGGAAGGGAAAGAGAGAGAGTGACACAGGCGGTGCATCCCAATAGCACGCTCAATCTTTTCTCTATATATAAAAGCGCACTTACATATGAATCAACATCTTTAACCAGGAAGGTTGTAGAACACATAAGGGTTTTTTTTTTTAAATTTGCAGATTAAATATTTTTTTTATTTTTTAAAATTTTGAAATGAAGATATTTCATGATTTGTTATTTTGTTAATTCAAAAGTTATTTTACTATTTTTTAAATCTAAGTTTAGAATATAAAATATTTGGAGATATTTCATATTATTTTTATTTATTTATTTTTACTTATATATATAGTCAGCTAATTTATACAATGAATCAGATTATCATTAAAAGTATGATCTACATAATTAAAATGTATTTGTGTGGTTGTTTCCTGATAATTGTAATCAATAATACAATAACCAATGCCATATGGGCAAGCTTATATATCATATGGAGTGGGTTGAGGGATGATTGTATCCCAAACATAAGAAAAACCAAAGAAAAATAGCTGACAATTATTAAGATCAATAAATTCATATTATTTTAACAGAGAGAGAGAGAGAGAGAGAGAGAGAGATATGTAAGAACACCATTATTCACAGACCTATTATATATAATTTGAAAGAGAGAGAGAGAGAGAAAAATGTAAAATCAATATAAGCCCGCGGGACTAGTCAGGCTGAAGGGCTGGATACCCATTGTTAAAAGAAGAAAAAAAATGTAAAACCACTATCATTCATAGACCTATTATATAATTAAAAATCCATGACAGCAGCCTCTTGAGGAGGACAAAGATAAAGCCTTGGAGATTGAAAGGACAGACTAGAGATTGTATTAACACAAAGTACCCATCACTTACATGTTCCTATCTTTGATAACCGAGCATCAATCTAATTCTATAATCATTGACAAGATAAGAACTAACATTTTCTCTTTTTAAAACTAATGAAGGTTGACTAATCTTCATTTAAGGCCACCAATTCAGCTCTAATATATTTATATCAATAACCAAAGGTAATTAACTTAAGAAGATGGGGTAATTTGTAATTAGAGGAACCATACAAATGTAATGATATTATGTAAAAGTTTATTAGGATTAATTAAACTGAATTTATAAATAATCTTGAACTTTCAAAGTAAAGAGTGTGAAACAATCAAGAAGAGCATCTAGTCAAGATTCAAGATTAACATAATATAAGAATTTTAGAATCTTATTTCTAGCTTGTCCTATCTTGGGTTAGGTGTTACTACTTTTTTAAGAAAGATAGGATAAGATTAATGAGCTTCTTTAAGGACTTTTTATTTATTTATTTATTATATATATAATTTTTTCTTTATCCTCAATGAAATGAATCAGATCTGGGGGAATTCCATGTTTAAAATGTGGGTATGAGGTGGTGAAGATTGCTTAGCTAATACGATACGTCATCTCCCCAGCCATCTCCTCACTAGCCTTATCCTTCCATGATCAATTGTCCCCTCCCTAAGAAATAACTCCAAACCATGTGTTTTCATTAAATTAGTGCTAATTACGATTAGTAACTCGACAAATAGACATGATTAGTTTTATAATAAAGAAAAAAGGCTGGGCACTCCACACGCTAATGGGCTCTCTCTCTCTCTCGTATAGATGCCCCGTCCTGCATCCCCATACGTAGGTGATGTGTCTATCTCTCTCCCAATAAATAAATATCATAAATAGAAGAGTATACATGTGAAAATTTGACAAATTTTACGGAGAAAAATTCCCAACATCTATAGGGGTGTGAGAGGAATTCCCAAATTTCGTTCTTAGATTTGATAATATGATGTTGGTAGGGAGGGTATCTTAAAATAAAAAAGAATAATCAAATGTGGATGAAAGCTTTCATCAGGAGGGTTTCATCAGGAGGGATTGATTAAAAAGCAAATGTTAAGCCCAATAATGCGTAAGATCAAACACCAAGAAACATGAATAATAAAGAAATAATAGATCCGTACAACACAGAGATTTAACGAGGTTCACACACCAGGGTGGTATGTTACGTCCTCGGGTGAAGAAGAAGATGATTCACTATGCAGAAGAGAAATTACACCATCGCAGCGGCGAGGAAAAACTCGCTCTGAAATCCTAGCTCGAAAAACCCCAAAATATAATGACTTTCTTAATAAGCAACAATACATTATATATACTCCAAATCGGGGTCGACCCATCGGGTCATGGTCGATCCGGTCGAACCATACGCCCCCGCACCTCCATACGAGATCAGTGATGGGCTCCGGGCTTGAGCCTATCGGCCCAACTCCTCTGCTTCTATCACAGATCTCAAAAAAATTTTCATTCGGATCGTCACCAAAATATGTCGGATCAGATCAATCTTCAAAACGGGTCAAGAATTCGAGACAAACTTAACATAGTGCAATAAGAAGAGAACTATTAAGCTCTATTATGTTGGTCCACAGTCACAGCTATCTAAAGACTATAAACCAATTATTGGATCAGGCCCTCCTAAATATAGCTATACACAGCCTTTTTCTTGTTGAGCTCAGTCAGACTTTCAGGCTTCAGATAGAAATTTTGATTTCAATCTTTAAAAGTAGAAAGTAAGCATATGTCCCTCTTCCTTATTTTGAGGCCAAATTGTGGGGCTTTTCCATTTTCCAACTAAAGGTATAAATGTATAACAGAAGCAGTTCAGTAGCTTCACTTCATTTGGGAATTTTAACAAACACATGGTGGGTACATATTTATACTTTATTTTGTTACCCTTTGTCTTCCTGGTTTTGATAAAATATGATGTGGGTGATTAGGGATGGATTAGTGGGGGATTATTGGAACATGGGTGTCCACTGTCCAACATGGTTGTGGATATATATAGAGAATGGATTCATTAATTAAGGAAGAATATTGGCACATGATCTTCTGGAAGGTCCATATATAAATTAAAATTAAATTAATTTAGGAATCTAGTTCAATCGTGCTTTTAGGATCCCCTTTCATTTTTAATTCTTTTGGTGGACACTAATTAGATTGTTAATAGAAAAAGAGTGGATTTGAGTAAAGTTTAAGTGCCCTTTCTTTAATGAACATGATTAACATATTAATAATTTGTTTAAGTATAACATTGGGTTGGCCGGTCCATTTTCTTAAACCAGACAAGAAGCATACATTGAGATGTTTGATCCAAGTTAATTGAATTGGGTCAACCGGGTTATAGATGGAATTAATCCCCATCCATTTTTTTTTTTTTTGGAGGATCTTGGATGGACAGTTGATATGTCCATTTGTAGTCAAACTTGGTTCAACCACTGCCCCGGTCTATTCCGGCTTTAGAACTTGCCCGAGCCTTCAACCCAACCCAACCCAACCCAACTCTATAACACAGAAGAATAACAATAGCAAAAGAAAAATGAAATCACACACATAACACAATGACTTACGTGATTCACACAAGATGGGTTACATCTATGGCCGAGCAATAAACTGAAGCATCTACTATTTTGATGAAGAAATTACTCCATATATATATATGAAAAAAAAAATGTATGGACCGGCTCATACCGGGGTTGAATGAAAACTATTCAACTTTCACTGAAAGCAATGAAGAGCACTAAACACTCCCGTGTGAGTGGCCCAAGGTGTGCCTAGTGGAGTCAAACTTAGGACGTCCGAATTTATGGCTCGTATCAAGATCGTTGCTCACCAACTATGCTACCCCCTTGGGTTTAAAAAAAAAAAAAAAAAAAACCTATCTTTTGGCATAGGAAACACCAGACGAACAGACCAATGAGAGGACATGTGGGAGCATTTTCAACACACGGCGTTCCCTACACTAGATTGACAAGGTTCTTTTTCCCATAATATATATAACATTCAAACACATTACAATATAGAAAAACCCTAATCCCCAATAGTACAAAATTGAAATATCTCACAAAATTCAGGTCATGGGCTCCCACCTCTCACCTCCAACCTATTCTTTGGAGAGCGGAATGCTGACACTATGAAAAAAATGAATAGTACACACTAACTAGATTAAACTAAGATCAACCTTCACCAATAACAATTCGAACCAAACTAACTATGGGAAGAGGGGTCCATTTCCTTAGAAGAATCCCTTTTCTACACCTTTTAACATAATAGAAGTATCTGACACTCTTTTATACTCTTCATGTTATTCTTTATATTTTGGGAGTTACCTTTTTTACTATTTAGGCAACTAGTAGTCTAGCAGAAACATACAGTCACGTCGTCATGGCTTCCTTAAAGGCTTCGATACAAGGCATCTTAGTCTAAATAATATGGTTTTTGTGGACCACACAAACAATTCTATGATTGCTGGCTGGGGAGACTTTAGTGCTCTAAAACGTTTCAAAAAACACGTGGTTGTTGGTGCTTATAAAGTGCCAACTGATCATAAGTGCTACAAGGTTGAGTGCACGTTTTAAATAAAGACCAATTTGATTTGTTGTTTGGCTTTGACAAATCTAAATATTTCTTTGCCATACATTGAATGTGGTTCCTCCTTCCTCCAACTCTCAATTTTTAACTCTCTAAGAGGATTGTGTTGATTTATCTTTTTTTTTTTTTTTTTTTTTTTTTTTTTTTTTTTTTATGTAAAAGACTTCATAAAATTAATGGTGTGACGACATCCATCTTATTGCTCATGTGTTTCATTGGCATATAAAAATGTAGTAATAAAAAGAAAATAGACAAGCAAGGAACCCTATCTGTCTAGTATTTTCACGTTTAAACATAATTGGTTAGGTATGAAAATACTCTGCATGAACGGTGATCTAGGTCTTTTCACACCCAGACACATATACAGACATGGTTCTTTTCTCCTATCTATATGTAAAAATGAAACAAAGATGAAAGTTGTCAACTAGCAACTCTGTTGCCCAAACTATGTAGGCAAGCTGTATCTTTGGCTTGCAAGTGCCTCACTTCATAACTAGTCCAACCAACTTTTGTTTGAGGAATTGGAATTGGAATCAGAATTCTGAAATGTAATCAAATAGGATGAATCATCTACATTTCAAATCCAAATTGACTGAACTCGATCCCAATTCACGCCAATTTCTACAACATTCTTCTTTCTTTTTTGGGGGTAAGACACCGTCTTCTTTTGTATGGTGGTTATTGATGTTTAATTCTAACAAAAAAATAAATAAATTGATGTGTAGCAATTCCTTCTTTCAATCAATAAAATAATAAAAAAATCAAGGAAACTTACTTCTTGTGCAATATCCTTAATTCTTTTTTACCTCTTCTTTTCCTAACAAGTGAGATCCCCAAGTTTAATAAACTAAATATCATAGTGGGTGATCATTTCGCCCCTCCCCCCAAAACTGTGTCTAGGCAATAAGCCACACTACCTTTTAGACTTTTTACGTGAAGACGAGACCGATCAAAAATCATTTTTGATAAGATAAATTGATTCCTAGACTAAACGAAAAAATAACCCCTATGCTAACTGGATCATGCAGTGTGTCACCACTCTGGAACGTCATGTTAAATTCAAGGGATGGTAGTTTCATTGGAAAAGTCACTCCCCAGTGTGACCTCAGTCAAGGGTGCCCTAATCCATTCATAATATGTCAAGAAGTTCTCTCCAGTAAGTTTCTTCAAGTATATTCCTCTTTTCTTATCTCTGGTGTACCCATTAATAGAACTGGACCTAGTATCTCTCATTAATTTTTTGCCAATGATAGTCAATTTTTTTCCAAAGCTGAGGTCAAGAAATATCAAACATTTCCCAATTGTTTCATGATTATTGTATGGTATCTGGTCAAAGAAATCAATAATGGGTAATCTACTATTAGTTTAGTCCTAATACCAATCTACTCTTAAGAAAAATATTAGTGATCTCCAAGGTTTAAGAAGGTCTGTCTAGTCATAGTAAATACTTGGGTATTCTCACTAGTTTTCCATAAAACAAAAAGTTAGTTTTTTCTTCCTACATTGTAGAGCGTGTTCATAATAAGCTTGCTGGCAAGAAAGGAAATCTTCTCTCCTCAACGGGGAAAGAACTCAAGAAGTATTGATCAAAGTAGTAGCTACTAGTCTTCCTACTTTTGTCATGTACATGTTCTTCTTTATTACCAACAACAAACTCAGCTTTTTGCAATGCCAGGAGCCTAGGGCCTGGCACAGTATTCTAAAGGGTAGGGATTGCTTTTGAAAGGTCATAGGTGAAGGGTGTGGGACTGGTTCTCTTGTTGACATTTATAGAGATGTTTGGGTTCCAACTCTCTCCAGTAAAAGAGTTTTTAATCTCTCATGGGAAGAACCCCAAGGGTTAACATAGTTGGTTTGGAAGGGACACGGTATTCCACCTCAAGAACCGAAGTCCCGTGATCAAACCTTCGCCACTGCACCTAACTTCTTGGGACTATTGCCCAAGAGTTTTCGTCTCAAACTTTCCGTCTCGGACTGAATCAGTCATATTTAAACGATATCACCTTGACCCCAAGGACTTTACTTGTTTCTAATTTTCTTCTTTGAAAACTACTTCCATTCTCCAAATTCCCCTTAGCCTTGGTTCTAAAACTGATTCTGGGTTTGGGGGCCATTCAGGGATGGTATTTTTTGTAATAAAATTGCGTATCATTTAGCTTATCTTTTTGTCTCTGTCTTCTTTTCAGGGACATGTATCTTCTTATGATGTTTTTTGGTCTAGTTTGTGGAAATTGCCATTGTTGCCAAAGTGTACACACTTTCTTTGGCATTGTTGCCCTGATTCTTTGGCTGTCAAGCAATTTTATATGAGACATTTGTCTGGATTCTGTCTTCTGTTCATCCACTGTTCAGATGTGAATTTGCTTCCAGCTGTAGTCTTCCTTGCTTATTATTATACAGGCTTTCCAACATGCAATTGTCGGACAACAATCTGGACTCAACATGGACTGGCCAAGTATAACCATCGTACCTGTTGCTCATTGGGCGAGGGGCTTCGTTAAATCATCTTCTAATACATACTAATGGCTCATTGGAGGCTAACAACTCTCCTGACTTTCTATTGCTGCTATTGAGTTTGAGGCAATTGAGAGATGTAGCTACCCCAAGACAAGGTTACAAAGATCACACTGCAGGGCTCCCATCAACAGTTTTCAGCTGGATTTGATAATTCTCCCACCAGATTCACTAGGAAAAGGCAGACCCTTCACTGCAGTAATACCTCCAGCTAATCAAGATTCAGGCTGACATACCTCTTATAAAGCAATAACCCTATTGAAGATGTCTCTGCATGAATCCATCTAAACAGGATGAGTGCAATTCTGAGCCACCATCCATGATCCAAGTCAAAAGCAATAAATTTAAAATCCTATCCCTATTTCAGACTCCCTCTAGTAAATCACAGCAAATAAATGCAAGTAATGAAGATTAAAACAATAACTCCCCACCTCCCCTCTCCTAGTTCAGTATCACTCAGAAAATCTTACAGTCATGGTGTACACAGAAGGAACAGATGCAGCAAAACACCCTGCCGCATCCTTCCTTGACACAAACATATTCAGAATCCTAGTCGTTAGTTCGAGCAGCACCCAATTCTCTTCAATGCCGAAACATCATCTTTGACGTCTATCCTTTCTCCTTTGCTGGGAACAGAAGAAGCTGCTCCCTCATCACCGGTCTCCACTGCTTTCTTGCTCACAATACGGTAGATCTGGGTTAGGACCTCAGCAAATGCATTGTCCACATTTGTTGCTTCCAGTGCTGATGTCTCCATGAAGTAGAGAGACTCCCTCTCAGCAAAGGATTTTCCATCCTCGGTAGAAACAGCCACAAGGTGACGGAGGTCACTCTTGTTCCCAATGAGCATAACGACAATGTTAGGGTCTGTATGGTCCCTCAACTCCTTCAACCATCGCTCACAGTTCTCAAATGTTGCATGTCGTGTCACATCATACACAAGCAATGCACCAACTGCTCCTCGGTAGTAAGCACTAGTGATGGCTCGGTACCTGAAAACTCGGAGAAGCCAAATTTTCAGCAGAGCCATGGAACATCTAAACCAACCTTCAAATTATGGGGAAACGATGAAGCAAAATAATTATGCAGAAACAACAAAAACCAGTTTGCAGATTTATGCATTCCTATAATTCGATATCACAGTAGCACTGATTGCATACTTGCAGCGAGCCCTATAAATATGGACTGCCATAGTGTTACAAAGGAATAGGGATATGACTGGAGTAAGAAATACAGAGGAACAAGTTGAAAATCAAACCTGATATAATGGAGTGTAAAAAAACACATACTAATTGCAAATAAGTGAAATTATTTAGTTTCAGTATTCCACCGCATAATATTATAGAGCAGCAACAAAAGTTGAAAAAGAAAAGAAGGGCTTGAACTAAACATTCAAAAGAATTTCTGTCGATGCCTTCTATATGTAAAGAGAGGGGACAATATAAAGAGCAGTCCAGTGCACAAGGCTCCTCGCTACTGCAGGGTCTGGGAGGGGTAAATGTACGCAGCCTTACACCCTGCTTCGTAAGAGAGGCTGTTTCCAAGTTTTGAACTTGTGACCAACATGTTGCAAAAGTGCAACTTAACCTTCGCAAGGGAGGGGACAATATATGATCAAAAAGAGATTGCAGAAATCACAGGGCAAGAAAATGTCCACAGATTATGGAAGATAAACATAAAATCCATGCCAATTAGGTATAGTGAAGTAAAAAAAAAAAACTTAAAAAAGCAATTCTGTTGATGTCCCAAGAAAAGGATTTGAACTAAACATTCAAAAGTAATTCTGTTGATGCCTTCTACATGTAAAGGGAGGAGGTGACAACAAATGATCAAAAAAAGAGAAAAAAGATTGCAGAAATCACAGGGCAAGAAAATGTCCACAAATTATGGAAGAGAAACATAAAATGCATGCCATTTAGGAATAGAGAGAAGTAAAAGAGACCTAAAGGCAACAAAGTCTTTGTAATGCTTGACAGCAATCAGCATACTTAAGGTGACTGGTCAATACCTTGTCATTTCACCTCGTTAAGGCATTGACCTAGGGCTGTCAACAGGCATGGTTGACGAAATAAGACAAAATAATTTCGGAACCCCATGCGAAACATAGGGAAGTCCAGATTCAAATATGAGCCCATATATAAAAACCTAGATTTGAAAAAAAAAAATAAAACATAAAATAAAATAGACTCATTTCATCGAAATTTCGAGCTCTTGCCACCCCCCACCTCCTTTCGCTGGATATAGCTCCAAAACTGTTAGAAACCCTCAAAAGTGGAGCATCCACTTCAACATTTGGGTGGGGATTTAAAGCCTCATTTAGCCAAAAATTTGGGTGGGGTTGTTGTGATGGACTTTGAGAAAATTTTCAAACAGAGAGGATGACATGGAAATCATGTCATAGGGTCTGAAGCCAAACTGTCACTTTGTGTTTTATTTTATTTTATTTTTTATATATGATTCAAACATGGACAAACATGCGTAAATAGGAAATCTCTGAAGTTTTAAGGCATAATTCCAGGTTTTAGTCACCAACATGGCCATTACAAAATTTCAATCGAAATGGACCAAATTTCGGTGGGATTTTGACCATCTCGCCGAAACATTTAGGTTTCCGAGGGATCGAAGTCCCATCAAAATTCAAAATTTAGAACCTGGTCAATAAGTACCTGTTTACCGCCATACCCAACCTCAATTGGAGGGAAGGGTGAGATTTTTATGCCATTTAATAACACGGGAAAGAGAATCTAACTCTCTCAATTCACCCGTCTACAGTTTGTGCCTAGATATTGATAGTTAGGTAATTTTGGCACATATGTAACTTATGTAAATAGTATTTATATTCTAACTCAAGGGCTAGCACAAATACTGAGACCCATCCCACCTAATCTACCCAAGACAATCTTTAAGTCTAAAACCCATCATAGCCCATAGGCCATTTGAATCCCCAACCAAAAGGTTAAAAGAACATTTTTACAAGCTTTGCCCATTTACCCATCAGGTAATGCAAAATGTAAAGGAATTCCCCCTACCCCTATCCCTTGGAGCTACCCCACCTGTTGACAGCCATGCATTGACCTGTTACCAACAAGCTCTTGCCTAAGTGACAAAAAATGGTAATCATTTAATGATTATGTAAGGTTTGATTAATATAAAGAGGGTCATGGCAAGTGAAATGTTCACAGTAATCCTTCTTTTCCTTCTCAAATTTTCAACCACCTTCAAGATTAGTTAAAACAACCACATAAACACATCCATATTCTAAGCCAGATAACTGAATTTCAAATTATATACAAGGAAGACTGTCCATCCAGTGTCTGCATGTGCCTATCCTCATGACTTCTACATTATTCTATATAGTAGCAGAAATGGATGACGATTTTTTGCTACTTATCCCAACGAACCAGACAATGACATGGAGAACATTCAGACATTCAAACATTCAATTGTCATATTCCAGTCTTCCCCAAGTACGAATTGTAAGTGAATGCCACCTTTTCCTCAATAATTACACCTATAATTTATCATCAAGTGAAAATGAAATTGTTGAGCACATGTTTGGTGCTGAATACAACTATTTCAGTAGAGAACATGTTTCCGAAGCAGAAGGTTGCAAATAATGGATTCCCATTGAAGCTTCATGTAACAAGGATATATCATTTCCCATGGTTCATGCTCTACACTAGCACCCATGTCCGTGTCCTCGTAACAAGGTCTGAAGAACCTATTTGGATTTCAATCTGCCTATTGCTAGCAAATACCAATTTAGTACACTCCTGGTCTTAACTATAGATCCATGGTAATAGTAACTAAGGTAGAAAAGTTTACGGAGCCAACCCTTCCAACATTATATGCTCAACGTATCCAAGCCTTTCAGGGAGCAATCAGCATCAAGAGTAAACGTTCAAGTGAATGAGAGAAATTTGACATATACTTGCAACAAGATGATTGTGTTTTTTAACTTTTCCTTTTCGGGGAGGAGGGTGCCAGGTTTTATTACCCCAACCCCAAGGAGGCGGGTGGGTGGTCATCTTTCCGTTTGATCAGGTGAGCTCAGACCTCTCCCCCCACCACCCCCCCTCCCCCCACCATCCCCCCCCCCCCCCCCCAAAAAAAAAAAAAAAATGATTGTAAGCTTCTCTTCTGGATCAATATAACTATTGAGGACACACTCAGGTTCTGAACTTTTATGGGTTTAAAAAGAAACATGGTGGAATGCATAAAATACAGTAAACCACAAAATGCAACAAGGCTATTGAAAAGAATACAGAGCTAATGAACATGTAGGAGATTAGGTTGCCAATCGGATCAAATAAAACTCTCCATGTTGCTCTATGGTAGGTCTTTAAGGCTAAAAACCATACATTAATTGAATGCTTTCACAAAGAAAGGGGCAAAGGAAGTACAAACATACACTGATACATATTGCAAGTGGCAATTAACATGTGAATACCAGAAGAATTGAAATCCAGAAACTCAAAGAAATCTTGCTTTGCAAACATTAAACAGAACGATACTCAACATGAACCTTTAACCCATTTAAACAGATCAAACATTATAAAAGTATACTCTCTCTTCAAACTGACCACCTCAAATTATCAGATGCCTCATAAAAGTACGCCTTCACAAGATGCCCAATGCTTATTCAACATGCGCCAAAATATTACACATTAGCTAGGATTGTAGCAAGAACAAAAGCTAAAATATTAGAAGAACCCAAACTCAGAAACCTAAAAAAATAGAATCCTAAAGTGTTGCGAATAATCTCACATCAACTAACTATGGGACCTTATGCCTTCATATACCAATTAGGCCTCACCAGCTATATAAAGCTTTTGTTCATGGTGATTGCAGGTATCCTCATTAACATAAACTAGAGATATATAAGTGAAATCTACAACTTATAAACTGCCCTTCTAGTCATTTGTTTGTCCCATTAAACATAAGAAAATGAACACTGCTAGCTATGGACACAGAAACAGGAAATTTATTCAAAGGTGGATTTCATCCCATTCCTCTGGCTATTGAAAGTACTTATGAAAGACTCCATCAAACATTGTGTTCTTTATGGGTACTTAGGATCAAGGTTTAAAAACCCAGAATCAGACACAGAATCAACCTCGAATCAGCCGGAAGGTATCCAGAACAAGAAGCAAAGGTCTCCACCAATATCTATCTTTTGGAGTTTTTTATTCAAAAGACTTGTAAATCTAGCTACAAAAGGTAAGTTTCAATGATTTCCTGATATTTACTGACCAAAAGGAGGAAAAGGCCAAAAATGAAGATCAAAGAGCATGCATGGACGATTTCAAGAATTGGCATTAATCGGAATCCAGGTCGGCCAACTCTGATTCAAGTCGGCCGATTCTACTGATGGTGTAGATGATCCTAGAAGGTTCCAGTCATTCTCACCATTTTATCCAACCATTCTCAAGGCTGAAACAAACCTTTGTAAACTCAGAGTTTACAGATACAGAATAATTCAATTGGTAAATACCCTCATCCAACAACATCTACCCTGTAGCACCTATTTCTTTGTCCTGTTCTACCCCACCAGATTTAGAGTTATCACTTCATTGATTAAAAAAATACTGTTTTGAAATTTTCACTTTAACTCAATGAAAGCATCTGGATTACATTATAACCAATCACTTCTTTGTTCTTTCTTTTAGATGGGTACACTATAGAAGAGGTGAGGGGGAAGGTAACAGCCACGAAACTCGAACTCGAGACCACAACCTCACCAACTGCAGTTGTTGGTAATCCCTTCTTTGTTAAACCCCACACAATTAAACAATAAAACAAAATACATCGTGATCCCAAGAGACAGAACATGCCATAGGGCTTCAACAACAAACTACGACGTTTTGATTGTTTTCCAACTAGTAAATCAGCTTTATGCCTTAATATCAAGAGAAGATGTAATGGAACAAACTTCACACTTAATCATGGACACATACTTGGAAAAAGCATATGGTTGTTATCCAAGTCCATTTACAAGCATGAATTTTCTTCACGATATCCATAAACTATATGAATGACCTCAGTATATGTACATATATCCCCCATACAACAAACTTTTTGGAACATAAGATTGATAGTTGATCATTACTTTAACATGTTCTAAACACCTTAATATGCATGGACATACAATTAGTTGATTTCAAATACAATTTTACTACATGAGATGGAAACGGATTGGGCCTGGCAGTCTTTAAAAACGTTTGTCCACCCATGAGTTTGTCCACCCATGAGACATCCATAAAACTTAATTGATACATGATCAAAGTTCAAAGCATCAAATCATCACATGTTCCAGTCCCATATTCTACGAAAGCAGCCTTACTGTTGTTGAAAATGTAGTTGCCCAGGTGTCGCCTTGATTTTTTCCTTCCTCAAATGCCTAGGGTTGCCTAGATGCCGTGACAACTATGTTTGAAATTTCCTTTCCCAGTGGGCCTGAATGTGTATGTGACTTCTGGATTCCTGCTATGATCTCCAGTCGAACCCCCAACGCATATCCACAAATCAATCTAACTACTCCCCCAATTCCAGATCAAATGGTACATATATCCTTCCCACATGAAAAAATTACTCTCAGAAAGCTTGTTCCGGTTGAAGAAGAAAAGTAAATGAAAAGAATATTTTTAAAGAATCCAAATAGGGATAGGAATAATCCAGTATTATAGTGTTAAGTCACAAAAATAAATGTTTAACAGATGTGTCCACATTGAGTGCTTAGAGATTACATGTAGGAGATACTACATAGCTTTTCAAAGTGAGAAAAGCAATGTGCAGCAAATTACGTAAGGTGTGGCTGTCAGCACACATGAATCTGTAGTAAAAAATTAGATTAAGTAAATCAATCAAAAGAAACAACACAGTAAGTGGGCATTTTAAAATTAAAGAGGTGCACAGTAGAAACAAAAGAAGAGAAATTTCATGCATGAAAGAACAAACTCCAGATACAGAGAAGATGGATTTTTCCAAGGGCAACTGCAATGATAAAAGAAAGAGGAGATGGCTCAGGCATGCAATATTGAAGAAATAGCCAGGAATTTTTTTTTTTTTTCTCTTCTTTTAGTGTACAAGAAAGAGGGGACGGATTTTTTCATATACCTAGAAAGACAGAAACAAATAGAGAGGAAGAAACAGCACAGAAAAAAAGTGAGGTGAATATGTAAGGAACAGGAATTATGAAGATCATAAAATTTTCAAAAGGGACTAGAGAACACAACACCCAAACTGGGAGTAGATTCTAGGTCCATGGATGAAAGGGCCCAGACATGAAAACTTTAACCAAGAACAGTTAAGAGGACACAGAGAGAGATGAGTATCCACTCTAGATTCACATGAGATGACAAAAACCTAAAATGTTGAAGAAAGTAATATAAATCAAAGGACTGACCCTTCACACACAACAAAAAGAAACTTCTCCTACAATTATAATTTGAAGGACTGATTCCCTTGATTGTTGAAACCTAGAAGATGGCCCCAGATGAAATGATTCCATAGATGACCTCACCTCAACTAGGTTTTGACAATAAACCCTATACAAATTCACAAACAGAAGCTAGGGATATACTTAATCATGACTAGTAGTTGATTTTAGTGCTCCTTTGACCAAGTACCACATTTAATTGAGAATTAAGCACTTCTCAACCTTTTACACTTCGACAAATAGAAGTGTGAGGCTCAATAAAATCATAAACCAAAGAAAGTCATTTAGGCTCTGTCTAGTTGCAAGGGAAATAAAGGGAATGGAAGTGAAATAAATCAAAATGGAAAATTTTGCAATCATTACCTAACATGGTTGTTTAACTAAGTCCAAAACATTCCAAATCTGGTTTTAAATTTCACTTTACTTTGCAACCAAATCCCTTTGATTTGGAAGGAAAATAATTACAACTGCAAAATATATTTATCAAATATAAAAACTTTTGCAATCATTACCTAATATGATTGTTTAACTAACTCCAAAAATTCCAAATCTAGTTTTAAATTTTACTTTACTTTGCAATCAAATCCTTCTGATTTGGAAGAAAAATAATGATTACATCTGCAAAATGTAATTATCAAATATGGTAAGAGTTTCAAGCAGTTTACATAATCATGAATTTTCCTTTTCTTTTTTAAATCAATTTCACTTACCTTTGCTTTATTTCCCTTGCAACCAGACAGAGCCTTAAGGCCATAATAGAATCCCTCATGTACTAGAATACAACGACTAAGGAATACATATCATATCAGGACAGAGAACGGAAAGAATATATTACTCTTAACGTTGATATCACCAGAGATTCCCATAAATGAAATTCCACATCTAAACTTTCTATGTTACTTGGTAAAGTTTTTGCTCTCACAACATGCAAAGCAAAAAATGAAAGTAATCAATCAGATAGAGAAGCAGACAAACAGCAAATGAAGAAGATGGAGAAGACACATGCTACAAACGAATAATGGTGGCGCTTCAAAAGCTGCCCTTACTATCTCTATCACAGAGCATAATGAAGTAAACACAAAACTATAGTCTCAAGGAAACACGACCTAGTCTCCACGGAAAAGACTCATACGTAGAGGCTTAGGAGCAAAATTTAATGGTATTCAACGCATCAGGTTTTAATTTTTCCACTGACAAGCACATGAGACAAACAAGAAATCAACAGGAGTTGACCCAGGTTGTACACAGATCGAAATAAATCTACACGTAATTTTGCTAAAGAAGAGATTATCTGAAGAACAAAATGAGAATTAAAAAGAAAAACCACCGGCGAACAGATACACAAAAAGCCACCACTTTTAGTATTATCCAGAGTCCAGATCTCTAACAATCAAACTGATTTCTGTAATCTACTCAACTTCCTTATTCCTACTAAACTAATAATAAACACAATAGAGAAAAAACCAGCAAATCAAGTGTCATCAACTACCTAGATCAGAAAACCTGAAGTTTACGAAAAAAGAAATACCTCTCTTGGCCAGCAGTATCCCAAATCTGAGCTTTGATAACCTTTCCATCAACATTCAAGCTCCTGGTAGCGAACTCCACACCGATCGTAGACTTGGACTCGAGACTGAACTCGTTCCTTGTAAACCTCGAAAGCAAATTCGACTTCCCTACTCCAGAATCTCCGATCAAAACAACCTTGAAGAGATAATCATAGTCGTCTTCAGCTCTATAACCAGCCATCACTTTACTTCTCCTCTGCTTCTTCTTCTTCTTCTTCTTCTTCTTCTACACTTTCTCTGCAAATCTTAAGGAAAAAGAAGAAATTTCTGCTTAAATCTCTTCAAACAAAGCTTCAAAGCTGAGATAATTCAGAGAAAGGAGAGGTTCGAGAGCTCGATTCCTATAGAACTTTCCCTTTCTAAATTTTCTCTTTCTTTTTCTCACTTTTTCGAGAGAAGGAAATTTACTGGATTCTATAGATCGGAAAATTGTGCCGAAAGGGAAGGATGTTTTCCAAAGCAGAGGTGTAGGAAGGGGAAAAGAGGTTGTGAATTGACTTGAATGGGTTTGTTCAGGAATGGAGCCGAGACAAGGAACTGGGGAAGAATGGAGGGGGTTCTGGTAATTTCGTCTGGAGATGTTTTGGAACATCGGTCTCGGGCTTTGAGAGCGATTTCGGTGGGTAATGAATGAAGGAACGGTGTGACGTGTAGATTTAACTAATTGCGGCGTTACCTTCCAAAACTTTACTTGATAGGTACTACGGAAGCATCTAGCATTCTAACCGGGTTTGGTTAGACTAAAGCGGTGGTTGAACCAATTATAGGGTGGATTGATTCAATCTGGTTGACCCATCGTTCAAGTAAGTTTATTGAATGATCTGGATATCCTTTGTGTACCAAAAACCAACCGATAATTGGTTTATTGGGACCCTTAAGTCCGGTTTCAGATCATCTCCAGCGGTGGATGCCTAGCACTGAATCCGATGACTGGGAAGACCCAAATACATACCTCAATATATGAATATGCACCCTTAGATCTTCCTAGTTGTCAGATGGGCATTTGAATGCCCAAACGACTAGAGAAAGGGGATTTTATGGGACGATTCCGGTTCTGGTCCAAATTGACACCAAAATTACCTTATAAGGTTTTCTAATTATTAAGTGTATCGCATTACCACCATCCTAATGATAACATTGATATAGTGATATCTGCTTGTGATGGACGATGGTGACCAAAGCTCACTTTTAGACAAGTGGGCCCAAAGAAGCTATAAGCAGTCCACCTTCATTTGAAGAATAGATATATATTGTTGGAGAACCAAATGGGAGATGTCCCTTCTTGTTGCGCCAGCTGTTAACCCCGTAGCCACACTACATAACCCGTTAGAATCTCACAGAATATTATTAGGTTAGTAGCACTTGCTTAAGCTGACTTGCAACTACAATAATAAAAAAATAAAAATAAAAACATACAGTGGAGGTGGGGCCATACTGATATACTAGCATTTTCCATGGGGTCATCTTGTCCGGACAAGCTCTGTAAATATTATGTAAATATTATGTAAAGTGGTATGATTATGATTAATCCAGGTCTTGGGCTGCCGCATTAAGGAAAAGTGATGAAATCTAAATGGAAGGAGTCAGGAAAACTAAGAACAAGCCTAAAATGATCATAGATGATGCTATAAGGAAAGATGTGCAAAAGTTAAGTATTGACTCTAGTATAATCAGGACTTGGATCCTCTGTGGTGCAATATGGCATCTGCCACACATCCAATGCCTAAAAATGCTTTGGATTGCATGCGATCGCCTTAGGCTTTATGCTTGAACATTTTTTACCAGGGATACGTGCCGATTACCCTGTTGAGTCACAGAGGAATTCAATCCAGTATGATAATAAACAAAACATTCACCCAAAAAATGATCATAAACGAAACTGTTGTTTGGAAGGCAAAGATTCATGTAACGGATCGTTTCTAAGTGGGATATTCTTATGATATTGCACTTCTTCTCTTTTTTTTTTCTTTTTGTTGAGTTATACCCTCTAACGGATATCTGTTGATGAGGAGGTTATACATAGTTAAAAAAAGAAACCAGGGGGCGGATTCAACCTGGGCTCCGTTCGAAGAGACGAATAATGGTCCTTCTCCCTCACATGCTCCTTCCCATGAGCAACTAGGTTGGCTTCGTGAACGAGAGCGCTGATCACCCTCACGTGGGAAGATGAACATTGAAAGGGCTGAAAGGGTAGCGACGGGATGTAGATGTTGATTTTGGAGGTCACGTACTTTAGTTATAATGCCATCGACACCCATGAAACCAGAAAAAAATTGAAGATATGCGTATTGTTGGTTGATTTTAATGCTTACCACTACATGTAGGATGTAGCCTGACAAAGTTACAAACCAACCATCCTTGAAAACCTTTTTCACATAGAAAATCTAGTCCATGTAATTCCACTAATTGGTTTTCATATTTAGGCTCCTAAATTACCTCAAGTAAAAGTGGTTAATATTGGGTGGGGACTGGGAAGAACAAAACATTTTTATATTTTATTTTATTTATAGAAGAATGTTCTTTGAGCAAACCGGCTACTCTATATCCTTTCTCGTTAATTATTTTGATTATTATTTTTTTATTAAAAATTAAATAAATTATTCATGTGAAGAAAGTGTAGTGTTACGTCATAGGCATAAAGAACCTTTTACTATTGGGTGTTCATTAAGCCTTTTAAAATTTATGTGGCTATTATTTTATTTTCTTGATAACCTTGTTCAATCCTATTGTTCACATAAAACAAAAGCTATAATATGGTCGGGTTGGCCAAGCTTTTTAAAACCCTAATCCAATTCTAGATCCCATCATGGCCTAATTTGACTACCTAAGCCCACCCTAATTAGATCGAGCGGGACCAAGTTGGCACCCTTACCCTATTTGTCTTTCTGTAATTATCTCAATTCAATTCATCCAACTATTAAAAGAGGAAAAAGATATATAAACCTCATATCAAACATTAAAAATTCAACTCCAACCTGTTCTGAGGCCTCATATCGTACACAATTTAGCGAATTTATAATCTAAAACAAGGTTGAGCTCAACCGTGAGGCCTCAACCCTAGCCCAACTTGGCCTGATCTTGGCCTATAAAATCTAAGTCTAACTCGTCCTCAAATTAAAAATCCAGCCCAAAGCCCTATTCGGGTTCATGGTGGGCTGGACAGGTCCAGTTTATAGGGTCAAACTTGCATCCCTACATATAACCATATCTTGTTACGTTGCCCAATATGTTATTATGAATGAGTTTCTCTTTATCAAGGTGGTGAGATTCCCTACCTTTATTTCCATTGGAGGTGATGTGCCATGGAAATTGTTGGCTTTCAGAATTATTGTTTGACGTTGGTTGTGAAGGCAAACCAATATCTGTATTTTTCGTGTTTAGTGGGGCTATCAAGTTTTTTTCTACTAAATCCTTATTACATTATAGTAGGTTTGGCGGTGGATTGTGTCGGTAGTGAACGTAACACATGTGAGTTGTAATTGGTTTGCTTGTGGTGGTGGGCTTTATGCTAGTGTACTGAACCTTTGGCTCGAGTAGTGGGTTACTTATTTAGTTTTCAATGCGAGTTATGTGTTACATATCTAGCTTCAATGCGGAATTGTGTGTTTCGATTTGTTACTTTCGTGCTTAGCGAGGCTGTCAAGAAATTGTTATCTCATTCTTCCTTTCATAAAAGTAGGTTGAGTGATAAATTGTCTTGGTGGTGGATATAATGCATATAAAATGCTTTGGCTTGATCGATCTATATTGTATGTTAGGTAGACAACCAGTACCTTATTACAGTCCGTCGTTATAAGCCTATGGCTGATTTGCAATGATGCATCAGGTTGACAATCGGCACTTATTGTGAGGATAAATGCAAGCCAGTTCCAAGGAATGATAAAGAGGAAGGGATTAAAAAAATAACAGATCATATATTAACGAGAGGCTTGCAGCCCATTCTAACATGATTCGATTCCCATCAGTTTGACTTTGACAATGAATCACTCTAATTTTTAATTATCCATACATGCACCACTTTCTCAACCAGATTACATACAGTACTAGTAGTGGGTTCAAATCCTGTTCGCTAGCTGATGAGAAAACATCTCACTTGGAGCTCCAAGGAAAGATGTACTATGATCTATAGAGGTCAATAGAATCAAATGATGAAGTGGAAGGAAAAGGGCATCTTAGCCAAGTTCCTAATGCAGTTCAGATCCAAATGGAATTCAAAATTCACCCCAGATCAGTCCAGAAACCTAGAACAGATGGGCCTTGGGATTCAGAGTAGGCCAAGGTAGATTCAGATTAGACAAGAATTGGGTCTTCACCCCCATACAGAAACAGATTATGTGATTGATACAGTGGCTACAAAAGATCAAAAGTTTCTGAAATTAACAAATCCAAACAAAGAAGCCATGCTCATAAAGACCCTCCAAAGATGAAATCACAGTTGGTGAACAAACCATGTAACATTAATATCATGTTCAATAGATTTAAGAGAATTCCATTGCTAATATTAATATTCTTTTTTCATCCACTATAAATAAGAACAGTTTTTTCCTCTATAAATAATAACAAGGCTAACAGAAACCATCTTCCTTTGCCCAAATTTACATATGCCATCTAATTCCTTTAGAGACCATTACTACATCAGTTGGAAACTAATTACTTACATCATACTAAGCATATAACCTTACAGAAACAACCATTGACCAGAGACTCTAGTACTTCATTGATAAACATGAGGATGGTGCAAAGGAACACCATTTGAGTCTCTATTGCCCACGAACACTATAGGAAAGGATCGTTTCCTCCAGCTGCATCCAAGAGGTCAGAGGAAAAAAAAAAAGTTAGAACAGGCAACTGTCAATCTGTCGTGAATTTAATCTAAATACACAAGGTAAATAATTAATTGAATAACAATTTCCTTCAGATAGACTCACTGAAATTGTTTTTAAAAAGGTTACAATGTCGAAGGCTCAAGGAAGTGCCTTAATAAACCAATACACAGAACACAATCAGACCAGAATTTTGGAATTGTGACTTACCTAATACACAACAAATTTACAGAAAGGTAGAGACTATGGACCATTATTAACAATGAGGTCATGGGTTGGAAGTTCAAAACCCTGTCCAATTGGCTTATGAACAAGCTGACTTATCTAGGTCTATAATGAACCACAACCATGTTCAATTTCATGGATGATGAGACAAGTCAAGACAGGCTTGGTTTTCCTTTCAGGCATGGCAAATTTAAAATCTGTATATTATCTATTTACAATAAAGACATTAAAAATATAAAATAATAAAAATAAATGTCATGTTGCATGATTTGGTGCCATCGTAAGGTATGGCATTAAATGAAGCAATATAGCAGAACAAGACCAGCATAGATGAACCCAAATAGTTAAGCTAGGAGCCACAAGACTTAGTGAGTTGAATTGAACTGAGGACTTTGTGCCATGATATTAATGCAGTGAAACTAAGGGATGAAAATCTAGCTATCTAACATAAAAGGCATTAGACTAATCACAATGGTCAAAAAATGGTAAAGTTTGGTATAAAAGGAAAGGGGAGACATTCACCATGATGCTAGCATACGCTTTCCCACCAATGGGCGTTGTGTGTGACAAATCGTAAAATAGGGGAGGAAAATTAATGAGTGAGAGAGAGAGAGAGAGAGAGAGTGTGTGTGTGTGGGTCATGGGTGCATCATGAGTGGGTGTATAAAGGAAATAAACATTTAATCTTAATGCTCAATAGCTTCCTTTCTAGTTATAGCACAAATTCACAATATCTTTCAGCTTCATTTAAAAGGTATTGTTTGAATAGAATCTCCAATTCTGCCTTGGTATTTTCCCTCTTGATTTTTCTGCTTCATAAAACCTTTACATTGCATAAAAGACCATCTTCTATATCTATCAACAGTTAGGGCTGAAAAATCTACAGTATATAGAACAGACAAACTAATTCCATGAAAATAAGGCAGCAAAAATGCCATCATAGAGTTCCATGTTGAGCTACATTTCAGATAAATAGTCAATGCAAGACAAGTTTGTAATTTAGGACAGTAAGGATTTTCTGGAGATGCAGTTGAGCATTGGGCCCACATAGCTGAGAGGAACAGCCTAGCTGCTTTACTTAACAGATCCCACCTAGGTGACCTCTAGTCTCCTAAATGTTAATCCAATACAATGATCATCAATTCATTATCATGTATTTGCCATGTTTTAACAGCCCAAAAGAGTATTAGCAGTTGGATGGTAATAGTCATCCAATGGCTCAATATTAGCATAGATGGACCTGTTGAATGGTAGGCTGGACAACCACTCCCCCCCACCCACCCCACCACCCCCCCCCCTGCGCAAAAAAAAAAAAAATACGCTGCACATCCACCACTATTTAACCACTGTATATATATGGTTCTTTGGTTCATGTACCAAAAAATAAAAACTATTCTTTGGGCAGTGAGCAAGTGGGTAACTTGTATTTTCCTTTAATAAGAACCTTGTCAAAAGAAGATAAACAACATAGTCAATCAAGGTGGAGTGGGGGTGCGGGAAGATGAGATTTGTCAGATTGTTCATATTTTCAAATATATGAAGTCCAGAAAAAACAAAAAGGCACATCACTGTGTTACCTGAATAATTTTGTGGAATTTAGCTCGCACACGCTGGTATTCATTATTGATCTTGTTCAGAGCCCGGATACACCTAAGAATAACACATCAAAAAAGGATATTACTGGGAGGATCCCCAATGTTCTGAGTTAAAAAACAAAATATATGAAATTCTTAACCTCCATTGCATCAGAGTTTGTTCACATGGGCTTCAATGCATGGTGGGCCTGAATTCTTGGATACAGGCAGGTTGATCCAGGTAATATATGCCCAAAACAATAGGAACAGGCATGCAAGCAGTCCAGCCTATTTATGATCTGGCAGGTTCTATTGTCGGGTTAAAATTAAATTAAATTAAAAAATATGGTAGTTTAGTTTTACATAATAAAACTCCTTAATCAGGCTAATGTGTGGGCTAGCATGTTTAAACCTTAGAGGGCACCTGAGAGCCCCAACAAAGGAGAGGGGGGGGGGGGAGACAAAATTGGGATAAAGCTAAGGGGGTCTACTAGGCCATCAGGGCCATAACTCATACCCAAACCAACAAGCACATATATTGGAAGGATAAGGAGAGGTTAAAACTGGTGCCACAGGTGCCCAGAGTCAATAATTTCCACTTCCATCATAAGTCTGCTTCCTATACAACAGATGAGGAAGACATTTTAATGGAAGCGTGTTATTTGAGCTGGCTGAGCTGCTCAACACTTTAAGCCACATTCTGCTGGAAGCAAGATCTAGAAGAGATTATATATTGAGGCTGAAGTGCCATCTTTTAAATGTCAATGATATAAGGGAGCATCATAGTCTTGCCTTCTTTATTTCAGAACTTCATGTTTGATGTATGGCAAACCTCTGTTTTCAACTTCCTTGGCTGAGAAAGACGAGGTCTATGCACACCATGAAAGATGCGGTTCAAGGGGAAGAAATTTGACATTAATAGATCCACAGTATTAATATACCATGGTGCCCTAAATTAATCAGATTCATCAAAAAGTAAGGTGTAAACAAGCATATTTTCTACATGGGGAAGGAATTCCTCTGATTCCGCAACATTAGGTTATCAAACAGAAGGGACATGAGGAAAATATGTCGACTGCAGCAGTCATAAAATCTCAACCAGCAACATAATATAATTTAAGTAAGAGAATATATACCACTTAGAATTCCCTCTTAGAGGTATTGAACCCAATAAAAAGTGCATGTCCGCTACTGATTTCACCAACTATTCTCCAACAGAAGTTTTTACAATCTAGCGTAATACAGCCATGCCACTCAATGCAGAACATTGTCAAACAAGTTTTATAAAGTTTGTGCATGATTCTACATTTCATATACTCTTAAGATATGAATTAACGTTACTAGTTCCGTACTCATCCTGTTGCTATACCATTACTAGAGAAAACGGTGCAATAAACCATTTGAAAATGCAGAGATATCCAATTTTTTGACAAATTGTATGAAGAAATGATAAATGAAATATAAAGAACAAAGACGATATTACCAGTTGTACTGAAATGATGGCACTTTAGCAATGCATTATAACTACAGAAATAAATAAGCTACTTAAAGGTGAAAAATCTCTACAAATCTTAGAGAATATTATTGACAACTAAGTGAATAAGAATATGAAGTTCTTACCCCTCCCTAGAATTTGCATCACAAGCCTGGCGAAAATCATTGCAGGCGTTCTTGATGAGCTGAGCCCCAATACTGTATCACCAATACAGAACACAAAGTCAGATAGAGTATGATGATAATAGGATATGTAAAACCATCTCTCCTTCATTGTTCAAATGCAACTTAAAAAATTTCGAGGCCAGAATGAACCAAATCAGATGCTTTCAGGCATCTAATTAAGTAGATTCTTTTAGTTTGATTAAAATATGGCCAAGGTTCTCAGGACTACTCTTTGCGGGGAACTTTCTCCCATATTATTTGTACTCCATTTAAATTCCTTAAACAAAATCATTTTTTTAGGTATGAAAACAAATAAACTAATATTGGCTTGACAGAGTATCAATTACACAAGATTTTACCAACTCTTTAAATTGATAATTATCAGAAATACCATAGAAACTGCGAATGTTGCAATTACAAAAAGCTCAATGACTATGGATTACAAAGAGTGGGAAAAACAATATATCTACAACTTCGACTGAATCATCAATTGTTTGTATAAGAAAAAATGAATCAAAACATTGAACATCATAGGCTTCACAGAATATGGCTAGCAGATTATTAAGACAGAAATTTAGCATCTTCAGCTTCCTTCTTTCCTTCCTACAGATATGCATGTGGCATACATGCCCAATGTATGATAAAGAACATGACATATTTTTTAAATGCATAGCCTGTACCATTTCCTGGTCTGAATATTAAAGAGAAATTTATCCAAATATGTAGTTGCGATCAAACAACCCATTATGAAAACATTTTATTAAAGAAATACCTGAGATTTGACACCTTGTTAGTCCCGAAACATCAGGATGTCAGATGCAAGGCATATATAAGTTAAAACACACATACATCTTTAAGAACTTCTCATGCATTTTCTTATTTATTTAGACTTGAAAAAGTTCTACCAAAAAACAAAAAGACATGAAAAAGATGCCATTCAAGCTCACTTGCAGAATACTTGGCTAGGCAAATAAACTTCATACTACCTTGAGCTGCTCCCTTTGAGCTGGTGAACATATGAGTCCATCCCTGGGAAATTAACCACACGTTCACTCCTTCCAATGGATCAACAAAAACTAAATTAATGAACCAGTTAGTTAAATTCAAACGTCACCAAAAGATATAAGGAGGGGAAGTACAGAATTCCGTTCAGTTCCATGATGATCTTTCCAGCATCCTGGATGAACAACTTGATCACATCAGTTACAAAGGAAGGATTGCTTGCATCCTGCAATGCTTGAAGCTGAGCAAATTGGAGGTCCAATATTCCCTGCATTACACAACATGAAAAAGTATCACCAACGAATGTAGAGAAAAAATTTTGAGAAATCCCTCCAAAATCAAAGAATTAATGGAACCTAAAAAGAACCCATAAAGCTTAATCAACAGCCCACTTAGAAAAGAGGGGGGGGGGGATAGAGAATGAGTGAAAACAAAAGCACATCTTCCTTTCTGCAGAGCAACAAAAGGGGTGGGAAAGAAAAAGTAACAAACCCAATACCTTGCAGGAAAACCTTCAAATCCGTAAACTATAGAACCACAGAATGCAAAACAAAAATGAAGAAAAGGGTAGATATCTTCCATCATAAGCTCCAGAAAGACGGAATTTCTTAACGAGGGTGATGGATTGGTTACCTCGTCGTACATGGACTGTACGAAACTCTTGAGTATTTGTCTGCAACGCTCAGCCATTTTCTCAACACACGCAAACAAAGCCGAAAAGAAGATGAAAGAGCAAAGAACCAACGATGACTGAAGGAGACTATGAACTAAGAATGAAAGAAGGCAGTGTGTGTTGGTTAATTTA
The DNA here is from genome assembly GCF_013358625.1 of Macadamia integrifolia. Taxonomy (NCBI): domain Eukaryota; kingdom Viridiplantae; phylum Streptophyta; class Magnoliopsida; order Proteales; family Proteaceae; genus Macadamia; species Macadamia integrifolia. The sequence goes on from NC_056569.1 coordinate 3,975,080, forward strand.
TAGTTAATTTTAGAACAACGACAGAGGACACATTTATTTCTTCCCTTCTTTTAAATTCTTTTTTTGAGTCAATAAAGAACTTCCAAAAAGTTTTGATTCTCGAAAGATTTTTGAGGGTTTCGCCACCATCACCTCCACAGCCCCTCCCCCTTTCCCCCCTTGCTTTTTCAAATTGATTGGTTATTAAAACAAACTTTTCGGTCGGACCCATGTAGGAAGAAATCCAGTTCGACCGCTATGCCATTATGCAAGGTTACTTTAGTGGCAAGAGAATGCTATTGCTACCCATTCATATGGCCATTGTGTCAGCACACACCATTGGGAGGGTGTGCGGAAGTATCTTTAGTGCATGGGGTAAGGGTAGCGTAGTCTTTCGCACATGCTTGTGTTTAGTCGTAGACATACATATGTGGGTAACTTTCTTTTTTTCTTACTTTAAATATTTAAGGAAGACGAACACTATGGGTGTCAATTCGTGGCCCGAACCGGCTAAACCGATCGGGACCGACCGTTTATAGATCGGCCCGGCCGGGACCGTTTATTAAACGTGTCGGGCTTGAGCCCGGCCCGTTTATAAATGGTTGGTCTCAGTTTTGCTACTTGAACCGTCGGGCGCCCGACCGAGACCGACCGAATAACGCCCGACCGAGACCGGCCTATTGTGCACCGACTTGGCCCGACCCTTTAATGATTGTAGAATACCTATTTTACCCCCCAAATTAAAGAATAAAAACTAAAAAGTAAAGACATGTTCACATTTTAAATAATGGTTATATTTGGTATCATTTATTGATTTATTGTCATTTTTTTGGGCTTGCATGAGTGGGCCGGAATATAATAGCACATTTTAAAGAGGGCCCGTTTAAAAACCGGTTAAAGCCCGTTTAACATTAAACATGTCCGTAGCCCGGTTAAGGCCCGTCCGTAGCCCGGTTAAGGCCCGACTAAAGCCCGATTAAGGTGGCCCGATTATAGCTCGAGACCGACCGACCGAATATAAAGTGTATCATGCCCTCAATAACTAAGCCCGATTAGTTAAATGGGCGGACACGGTGTAGCCTTTGAAAGTCTTCAAGCCCGATTAAGCCCGATCGAAACCTAACCGGCCCGACCGGTTGACACCCCTAACGAACACTACCAAGTCACCTAGCCCAGCGAGTAGGTTATTTGTCTTTCACATGGGTGGGGCCCTCATTTTGCCTCCTTTGTCTAAGTGCAAGGCCATGCACAGGTATCATTATTTTCCCAAACTTTAATGAGAGATGGATCATTACCTAGTTGCATGCTACTATGTTAGCATATGGACCAATGAAAGAGTGTACGAAGGCATGATCATGGGTGGCAGGGTGACTTTTCATGATGCCTTGTGTCTAGACGTAGGGCAATGCAATAAGGTTGCATTCTTTTCATTTTGCTTTAATTTTGACCCGGTTCATCACTTGAGTCAATCCGTCCAAAAACCGGCTGGGTCATTGTGTTCTTCGGATATTGAAAACCTTAGATTCTATACGAAAGGCAAGAACAGGAAACAGTTGTTCCATGGATTCATACGCCAGTCTATGCCCTCTTTGTTCACAATTAATAACGAAAATGCCACTATTTTTTGTCCAAAGGAGATGTTTCCAGGCTGGGGCTAAAGAAAAGGAAAAATTATGTATTAAGTGTAGCCCTAGTGGCTTGCCATGTATGACATTTTCCAAACATTAGTATCCTTTACATGGAGAGAGTTCAAATCTTAAAAATGTTCAAACTTGTGTCCATAAGAAATTAGGGTAATCTAATGAATTTTAACCATCTAAATCGAATGTTACTTTTTGGAGTTTAATATTTATCTAGGATTATCATCCATTATATTTTTTTTTCTTTGTATAAATAATAATATCATCTATTCTATATATATTCTATAGATATGAATCTTTGTTCTTATTAATTTCTTAGATGGAACCCATCCGAAAACGAGTCCTAATCTCGTCGACAAGGAACAACTGACAATGGCCCAAACATATGGAATAATGGGTCCCCACAACTTATTTTTTGGCTTGTGTTGATGCTTGATTTGTAAGCAATTTTTTGCTATGATTTTAATAATTGCTGTTATAGTGGTATGATAGTTGATCAAAGTAGTAAGATTTGATTTTTTTTTTTGATAGAAAACAATCTATTTAGTGATCAGTAGATACTATATTATAAGGTTTTGTCAACCATAAAATGAAATTTGATCATATTATCGTATATGTCACCGATAGCATCTTCCTAATTAGGGAGTCAACTATTTTGTTGATCTTCCTAGGAATATATTGAAACTTACAGTGAAGAAAGTAGATGGATAAATATATTATATCTTCAATCAGAGTCTGGACAGAAAGAGACACATTGATAATCATTTCTTTATTAATATAAGAGCATATATAGATCCTTACAATCCGTCTCCACCATAAGTCAGCTCCCGCTTTTCATAGCCTTTTTTTTTTTGGTAGAATCATAGCCATTAGTTCACCATCAATGTTTAACTTGTAGAACTTCTTTAAGAGAGAGATGCAGCAGAGAGAGAGAGAGAGAGAGAGAGAGAGAGAGAGAGAGAGAGAGAGAGAGAGAGAGAGAGAGAGAGAGAGAGTTTGTAGAAGTTTAATTTACTTCAATAGCGTCTCATCCACAACTTGGTTAGACTCATATGGTTTTTTTTTTAACAGTCCATGTTGAGGTGGATTAACATTGTTTTAAAAAAAAACACTCTAGTGAGATATGGATGGATTAAAATTTTGATAAGAACAAGGTATATACAAAATTAGGAAGCTAATGCAACAGTGAGGGGGCAGCTATATATAGAAAGGTCATAGAGGGGTTCAAGGTCTAAGCGCCACTCAATTAACCTTGCTCTATGTCAGTAATCACACAAAAGTTTCTTTCTAATGTTGGTATTATAACTGTTCTAAACTGTAGAGGTACACCCATTCCATAAATAGTAGGTATGAGCATGACTGAAGTAATACTACCTCCATCGTGGTCCTCGTGGATGAAGGAAAACTGCTTCCTTCACGCCTCCTTGGTTTCTTATGAAAACTGTGAGTGGTGATAAATTTACAATATCCTCCAAGCCCATTCCCTACTAGATTTCCCCAAACTCCCCCCCCCAAATTTACAATATCCTCCAAGCCCATTCCCTACTAGATTTCCCCAAACCCCCCCCCCCAACCCCCCCCCCCAACCAACCCGGCCAAAATGTAGAAAGAAGAACACTTGTCTCATATGAATAATTTTCGGATCCATCATTAAATTGGTTCACTTTTTTTTTAAGTGAATGTCTGAATAATGCCTCTATAGGTATGTTTAGAACTTAATTGAAAATGAAGTAGGGGAGACTTGAAGACCTAATTAATATATCTGATGATGGGATCAGATATCTACTTCTGATCCTAAGTCAAAATGGATGATAGAGCAAGGATTAGTGTAGTTTGGGCATAAGCCTTATAAGACAAATATCAAGTTAACTGAGTTAATGAGGATAGCTATTGGACCTTAGGAAGAAACAATTATCACGAGTTGACTCGGCAGACTACGATCCAGATTTTATTTATTTTCTTTTCTATTTTTGGGCAAACCATAGTGTCCCTACATCTAGGCATTTTGTGGACTGATATTTATTAAATGCGGGAGGGTTTCTATGATGTCATTGTGGGGAGGAATCTAAAGACCACACTAATGGTGATAAAAAAAAATCGTATCATCTACTAGGATCTAAAGAAAAAGTGTAGACCCCATGATTCATTATGTGAGAGATTATTTGATAGGATCTAGACGAATCATGGGCATCTTCTTCCCTTGTTAATAAATAAAGGGAAATGATTTATTGTTAATTTTATGCTTTTTTTCTTTTTTCAATTTCAATGTTGGCATTACCTCCCCCCCCCCCATGTAGTCAGTAGGGTTTTAAAACATGTAGTTGGTGATAGAAATGGTTAGTGTTAATTCTGATTTGAATCATATCTAAATTGGTTTACCTTAGAAATGGTATATTCAAAGAATATTCGAATAATTTTTGTGTTTTTATCTAAGAATTGACCATGATTTGCCAATTCCAAAACTCTAGTAGTCCCAAGAAACCTAATCATGTAATGTAAGCTTTTGCTTTGCCTATTTTAAACGGAGAAGTGTGAAAGGAAGTAAAAGAGGGATAAGAAATAGAGGACCATTGCTATCCTTCCATTTTAATATGACATGCATGCATGATTATCATGTGCTTATGAATTACTATACAATGGAATCTTACATTTAGTAATCACTTCTTAAAATTGTCACTTAGCTTGGATTTTGAATCTTTGAAACCTTATTTTGGAGTTCTTTGAAAAGGGTTTTTTCATAATCCAAATCAATACAATTAAGTTATGGTTAAAGGTTTCATTTTTAGGCATATATAATCCATTATTTAGTGGAGGGTTTGACACATTAGAAACTCGACATGTGGCAAGACTTGACATGGATGTGAGTGCAGGTGGTATATGTACGTTTTATATTATTGATTGATGTGTGTTTTTCTTTACTCTGCCTGCATGAGAACCTGCTTTATCTAGGGAGTGATGATATGAACATTGAGCTTAGCTTGTCGCTATTAAGGTTTCAACCTGATAGCAACAAAACTTCAGGGCCAAGTACAGGCTTTATCAAAAGTGGCATGCAACAATCCTTATTCTTTCATTACCCCACGCCCGCAGGCCTCCCCTCCCCTCCTCTCCCCTCCCCCTTTTATTTTTCCCTTCCCCCAACTCACCCGAAAAAAAAAAAAAAAAAGTCAAAAAAAGTTTTCGATCCTTATCCTCTCCAATTCTTAATGATATGGTTCTCCTTCAATTCTTTCTGTTCACACGATATCAATACATTTTTAAAATTCAATAGTTTTAAAAATTTGTAAGAATTCAAACCCATTTTAACCCTTAAAAACCTTAAACTTTTACAATTGTTCGATTTAAAAAATGTACGTACAAGTGCCACATGTAGAGAGAGAGAGAGAGAGAGAGAGAGAGAGAGAGAGAATTGCACATTTGAGAATTGGAGAGGATCTAAATCCTTTGGGGTTTGTGTTTGGAGTAGGGCGAAGTATGATCCATGTGGACACATGGGGACAAAATGATACCCTATGAAATGAAAAATGATATCTCATTGACTGTGTTGTCATTGGTTATTGTACACATATAAGAATTGCACAGTTTCACATGAAGCAGTTCTCCACCATCCTCCCCAACCAAAAAAAAAAAACTCCAAAATTTCTAAAATTTGCAATACTTCTAGAAAGCAATAGATGGCAACAAATATCTTTGGTAAGTGTTTGTAATCTAACTAAATATTTGTTATACAATTGGGTAAGTAGTCCATAAATTCTATGGTAGAGCACCATTTACATTTATTTTTATTATTTTTTTGAGGGGTGGTGTGAAGGAGGGAATCTTGTTAAATCAAAGTCGATGAAAAAAAAAATTTTGTAGCCTACATTATATTTCTCTTCTGATCAAAGTGACTCTACAACCACATGAAGGACAAAAATGATCATATATAGTGCAAATGCAACTCAAATGCATAGGAAATGCTAGATTCAAACAATCATTTATCTTTATGGGCGTAACAGAAATTTATCATATATTGGACCCATCCAATGTTTCCCTCATCGTTGCTTGCTTTGAGAATTACTATAACCTCCTACCTAAAAAAAAAAAAAGAAAAAAAAAAAAGCTAATACTGCCAAAAACCATGCTGCCGTTGGAGATGATCTACTATTTCTAATCCAGCTCATGGTTTCAAGTATTGATATCGTATTCCCCGATCCAAATCGATTACCTATATCAGGGGTAAAAAAGGTGAAAAAAATCATATTTTTTTCTGAAAACCAAAGGGAAAAAGTGATCAATACCGAGAACTAAATCCTTGCTCCAGCTGCCACTCATCCTTGGTCCTAAACCAATTGATTCTTCCCATATCAAATTTGTCATAAAAATCCAAAAATTTTCTTGATTTTTTTAGATATCCAAAGATGTTCACATTTGATAAAATATGGAGAAAGATACGTAGACACTGAATTTTGTCACCTTAGGAGACCATCGTGGATTCCGAAGATCACATGGCGGAAGATGACCATTATGCCATGAAGGACAAAAATGATCATATATAGTGCAAATGCAACTCACAACTAAAATCCATAGAAAATGCTAGATTCAAACCAACATTTTATCTTTATGGGCTTAACAGAAATTTATCATATATTGGACCCATCCAATGTTTCACGCATTGTTACTTGCTTTGATAGCTACTATAACCTCAAAAAGAACTACTGCTGCCATGAACCATGCTGCCCTTGGTGATGATGTACTATCTGGAAAAAAAAAAAAAAAGAAGAAGAAGAAGAAAGAAAGAAAGAAAGAAGATAAGAACTACTGCTGCCATGAACCATGCTGCCCTTGGTGATGATCTACTATTTCCACTCCAGCTCATGGTTTCAAGTATTGATATTGTATCGGTCTTATCATACAACGTTGAAGAAAAAGCAAGGAGAGAGAGAGAGAGAGAATTGAGATTTCCCAACAAAATCGAAGGAGGAGTCCGATTATATTGTATTTTTATTTTTTATTTATTTATTTATATAAAAAAATATTAGACAAGTTAAGTAACCACATCCGTCATCTCTCCACCCTAAAAACTAGGAATCAGTTACAATATGAAAAAATAATAGATGGTTTAGATTAATCTAAACTTAAATAGACGGTTAATATTAAAAGAAAGTGAAAATAAGATTGCAATACGTACGTCCTGCTACCACTCGCCCTACAAAAAACTTTCTAGTTAATACCATGTCACCATTTAGGGTCATAGTACCTTCAATGGCTCAAACAGGTGGGCCCTATCTATGTCAGCTCATTCAGTTTCTTACACAATCCAACTGTTCCACTTTTTTTATTTTTATGTGACAACTGTTCCGCACTTTCACTCCATAACTAAGAAAGAGGAGAGAGAATGATCGGATCAGATATATATTGAAGGGTTGATAATCATCTGACTTCCTGCTTTGTGTGGGACCCACTAACATTTGCTTTGGATGAGATCATGTCATTGCATGAGGACAGTCTGCATGAGAGCCACGTGGCATTAGATCCCCTCAAACCGTCCACGCGCGAAGCTGAGTAAAGGTAGAAAGTTGAGAAGAGGTCGATGGCCTGTGCTCATCAACGGAGTCAAAAAGAAATCTCTTTTGAGTTTGGAAATCCTAGGGCTGACTAACGAAGGTGAGTCATGTAAGTGATGCGCGTAAGCCATGCAAATGCCAACTCACTTCTTATACTTTCCAACCACGTGCAGCGTGGCCTAGCTTCCAATCTCCACCTGGCCTTTCCCTTCCCAATATAAATACCAACAATGAACCACCCCTGATTCTCAATAGAAGTACAATGACGAGCCATGCTCAAGATAGGTTCTCAGAGTTCTACGCGAAATGGCTGAACCAATATGAAGCCAATCTCAAAGAACTCCTCTCTGTATCAAGAGACCCTTCCCATGGCCATCTCCACCAAGCCCTTATCTCCAAAGTAATGACTCACTACAAAGAATACTACACTGTCAAATGGGCTACAGCCAAAGACGATGTTCTGGGTTTCTTCTGTCCTACCTGGTTCACCCCTCTCGAGAATGCTTACCATTGGATGACCGGTTGGAAACCCTCCATGGTTTTCCGTCTCATAGCCTCATTACACAAATCCCAGGACCCAGTTTCAAGTCTCGCCGACATGACCGAGGAACAGCTTAATAAATCGAGGAGCTTCGGTTTCGGATCAGAATAGAGGAAGACAGGGTGGATAGAGAGATGGAGAGGCAGCAAGTGAGCATTGCTGATAAGCCAATGGTGGACTTGTCTAGGCTTGCTACTCAGGTTAAGAATGGAGAGGTGGTGGGAGAGTTGGAGAAGTATGTGGATATGGCTTTGAGCTCTTTGTTGGTTGGGTTAGAACAGGTTATGAAGATGGCTGACTGTGTTCGCTTGAAGGCCTTGAAGGGTGTAGTGGAAATACTCAATCCTTTGCAATCTGTGGATTTCATGGCCGCTATTGCAATGTTGCAGATTCAGCTGAGGAAGGCTGGGAAGAGAGCGGATCATGGGAAGATCATAAAGCACCAGAAGGGTTAAGAAGTATCCATTTATGTTTTAATGCATGGAGTTCATCATCATCATCATCATCATCATGTCACATGTTGTTGTAACAGTTGTTTAGATCATTTAGACGGTTTGATTATAGAGAGAGTCCTTCTGCATGCATGGTCAGAGTTTGGTGGAGTCTAGGAGAGTAGGAAATTAGAATTAGTAGAGTCCAGTGTCCATGTCCAACCTCTGTATTACGTCTCATATTTAATAATGGAGAGTTTGTTAAGAATTAAATTCCGGCCGGGTTTGGTCCTGGATCTAAGGATTTTTTTTTTTTCTTCTTTTTTTTGACCATTACTAGGCTTCACCTAAGCTTTACGTTTATGATAGGCAGAAAATTAAATTGGGGATGGTGGCTGCATCGAGAAGGGGATACACCAACATGTTTAAAAATATGGGACAAGGATCCCCTGCTAGTGTGGGAGAACCTCCCACGCCACGGCACAATTGGTGTGGCATGGGGAACTGTATCATCCATAGACTATAATGTGTTGTGTTTCCTCTAGCCCTAGCTGTTGTATGTTGGAGACATCTCTGTGTGTTGTGTTTCCTTTAGATCTAGCTGTTTTATGTTGGAGACTTTATCGTTTTGCTCTTGTAATTGTCACCGGTTTTCTCTTCCCTTGACCGTCTTCTATTATTGTTATTATTGTTTTTTTTTTAAACCCTATCAGTGAGCAGGAAATGCAAAAATATGATTGTTTGATCTTGATGCATTATAGAGGCCAAAGATCAAAGTCGACATCAGAATTTTCAACCCTAGTCTACCCTATGGTCTGAAATCTAAACTTAGGTTCTGTTAGGGGTCATGGTGGGTTTGGGCGGGTTCGGGCTGACCAGGCTTTTTTGACACCCCTACACCCTTCTATTGGCCTACTAGTCTGATGTGTTTCAATACCCCAAACCAATAGGGTTCTCTTACCCTTTTTCCTCCTAACAATGAACCTCTTCAAACCTGTTCATTTATATGGTTTAAGCCTAAGGGGCCATAAAATCTCAGATATACACATGCAACCACACCTAATCCATGTAATAATTCAATAGTGGAGAGACTCGAGTTGAAGACATCTGTTAACACACAATGCCTTTGGAGTGTTTCCCTTGATCGACTTCTCTTACCTTTAAGAAATGTCACTCTTCCAAGAGAAACATATTTTATAACTTCGTGAGCATGGTTCCAACTTGTAGTGGCAGAAATCTTTCCTACATACTCTTGTAAAATTCAGTGACTTTAGGATTTGGTTTCAAACAGAGAAGGGAAGTTGGTGACACTTTTCTCTGTTCCTAATTTTTTTTATTAGTTCCTCTTTATTTTATTTTCTTGTATTCCCTTCTTTGGTGACTTTTTTGTCCTCCCCTTGGGTTTTGTTGTATCCTTTTTTTTTTTAGATGTTTGTTTTAGTTACTTAAATTAGGTATTCTTTCCCTTCGTCACCTTTTGAGCTTGTATTTTTATTCTTTTCTTTTGTTTTAATATATTTTTTATTCATTCAAAAAAAAAAAAACTTTAGGGTTCAAATTTCATGAACAGGTCAGCCCTAGATCTTCTATTCACATATCGAATTTCAGTTTTATCATAGTTTTTCACATTGACAAAACATAGCTTTGAAAGCCAATTGTTGAAATGATATATGTTCACATGGACATGCATTTACATGAAACCTAATCAATTAAATCTTTATCTTGATTGTATTTTATCCAGTTCTTATGTAATTGAATACAAAGTATGGGTGGGTCTACTTTTTATATATGATATTAAGGCAATTAATTATTTAAAATAAAAGAAGTTGGCTGCTTACCATTTGTTATAACATCTCAATCTAAGTTTATTTTTTATATAGTTATTATTTTTAGTTTGAGCTTCTACATTTTGTTTTTGCTTATCTAATTCTCCCCAATTTAAGGATTTTTCTCTCACTTTTTAATTTAACTCGAGCTTTCAGGACATGGGCTGCCTTGGGAAATTCTGTTAAATGAAAAAAATGAGAAAAAGATCCCAATACTACTCCCTCTTACATAGTAATTAAACACTTATCTCTCTAGTCCTGACCACTGTTAATTAAAACGCATTTTAAACGCATTTAAAACGTGGTTGCGTTTTTTTTCCATTTAAAACGCATTTTCTCGTATGCTATTATACAATACGGAAAAAAGGGAAACGGCAAAAGAATCTGTTTTAAACAGCCGTTTTAAAAGCGTATCCGTTTTTCAAGGGTAAAATAGGAATTTTATAAAAAAAATAATTAATTTAAAAAAAAAAATCTATTAGCAAAAGTGAAGAGTGAAGACAATATGGTACTTGGTTTTTGGTTTTTAACTTCCATACTATCTATAAGAAAAAAATCTCATCTTCTTATAGCCAATTGAATAAGGAGAAGCTAAAGCTAGCAACATCTCATTTTCTTGTAACCCATTGAGCTATTTAATCTTGGGACTCCCAGAGCTTTTGGAACATTAGATGCATTTATACAGGTAATAATCTTTCAAATTGCATGAGTATACTACCGTTTTTTTGGTTTTGTTTTTTTGAAAACTACACGTTTAATACTCGTGCCGTTCGTTTTCGTCCGTTTGCCATTCCCTGTTTTTTTGACTATTTTTTTGTCCGTACCATTCATCGATTTTATCTGTTTAAAACCCGTATCGTACATTTCTGTTTTTTTACCGTTCCCATTTTAACTAACAGTGGTCCTGACCTTTTAACTCTCCTCCTTGATCTTGTGGACCTCCTTTCATAAAATCAATTTTCACGCATTGATTGTTGTATTGAAAGATTCCCCATGTCGGAATCCTGGGAACCCTTTTCCATAAAAAAATACATGGGGAAACCCTGCCAGCCAAACACCCTCAATACAATAAAACACTCAAAACCAAGTTCCGTTTCCAATAGAAGAAAGGCTTTTAAAACATTGAATATAAGCATCACTGTCGGTATAAACAATAACAGGGGTTGATTTTTTTTTTTTTTTTGATAAATCTAAATTTATTTATTAGGGCATGGAGAACTCACAGTTGTTGGGCCACAAGGCTCCTTCAGCCATGGAGTAGAATTTGACTACATTAAGTTTTCACTTGAAATTTAGTACCCTTTCTTATTCTCATATGGATTAGATAAAAAATAATGTTATGGTTAAAATATTAATTTTTATTTTTCTTATGGGAGAGGATTCTTCTGGCGAAATATAGAGGAGTGCACCAATGAGCTATGAGGAAATGATTTCGTACATTGAAGAGCAGCGATTTTATTTCATGTGAAGAGAGACATTTTCCATTAAATTTTTTCCTTGATTTAGTTAGAAAAATATATAGATTTGTCATTTTCCAAATATTTAGAGATTCTATCCGAAGATCTAATGTCCTTTTCCTTTTATAGTTTCAAGACAAAACCTAAAATATCATTATGGTTAAAAGACATTGATAAACATAAAAAATATCACTATTTGTCCTATCATACAAATTGAGAGAAAAAGATTCTCTCCAACACGAATGACCCTCCATTGACTCATCTAAGGATTGGGAGGAGTTGGGCTTGCATCCTCAGGTGTTGGCAAATGTTGGGATGCGTGTCAAACTCCTCCCAACTCTTAATAGTTGTTGGAGGAGAGTTGAATGCCCAAGTGCTTGGAGAGGAGTCGGATCCCAAATTTAGGCACTCATCTTGGAAAAAAACAACTCTAATTGTCAGCAATCTTCCATATGGGTCTTTCTTGATAGATGGAATCAGATATTGATTAACATCAGGCAAATTGTTGAAGAAGGCATGAAATATCACAACAAAATAAGGGTGGATGATTGCAAGATGTGCAAGCTACCTGTTGGTGTACGATGTCTTGTATTCCATCATAGTTTAATATAGGGAGTACTGGTGCAACACCTCGACAGGCAGGATGGCGGTCCCACTAGTCGATTAGCGGGCCGTGGGGGTTGCAGGGGGTGTAGGGGGACAGAGCCCCCGCTTGAATTTTTATTTGAGGGCAATTGCGTACTTTTCGGATTAGGATTTTTTCGCTATATATTTGTAGCGAATGTTTCTTTCTCTGTAATGCAAACAATACTGAGTGATGTGAGGGACAAGCACTGTAACCCCTATTTTCCATTGATAGTGAAGCAAAATCTCATCTCACCGAGGACGTAGGCAATCTTGCCGAACCTCGTAAATCTGTGTGTATTGCTTGTTCTTGTTTTTTCATTATCTTCTGCATCGTTTTAAGGTTGCATTTCTACACTACCAATTTATTCTCACATCCTATTAGCAAGCTAACTTCCTTTCTCTTGTCAAATGCTTGTATGATGGACAATTTCTAGCAAGATGGGGAGCAAAGAGATGACTTACCAGAAAGTACATGGAATTTGTGAAGACTCCATTTACCTTGAGAAATTTCTGAACTTCATATATTTTGGAATTTTAAAATGACATAAAGCTCTAAAAAATTTATTACCAAGCAAGCTACCCCTAGAGCCCATCGCCCATAGAGTGCCCATAGAGGCCTGGGTGCACGATACATGGAGGAAACGAATCCAACGGTTATAAAGAAAGAAAAATGACTTTTACCCACTATTCACATTTGGTCTTACTGATAGAGAAGCTTAATCATCCCAGTCAACTTCTCTTCATCATGCCAAATCATACAAACCATCCTGCACGTTATGAGACTTCAAAGAGCAACTTTAGACATACTACTAAGAATAAGTTTTTTTTTTTTCACTTATAAACATAAGTGATAAATCACGAAAAAAACAATCACAGACATGCATTGTCACAATAATTTCCTCATTTTTGGTGAAAGGGTGAAACCACGGGATTTATCCTAGATAAATTGTTCACCATGAAAGTAATGAGGTTACAATTTTTTGTAGTCAACAAAAATAACATAGAGAGGGAAAAAAAAAATCATCTCTTAAATTTCAAAGCAACTCACAAAATAAGGGATTGAAATCCTCTGTTATTCTTGATCTTGCAATTCCTGTGTTATTTTACCTATAAAGGATGACACGTGGCATTGCTGAGGTGGACAGTGAAGATTTAGAGTGAGGAATACTTCCAATAGAGTTTTAATACCTTTTCCCAAAAAACAAAAAAAACCTTATGATACTCCGTGTGTACATTTAAAGCATCCATGACCATGGTATTAGGAAAACTTGATCCGAAAAGGACGGAGGAAATTGGAAGAATTTTATTAACAAGGTAGGAGCATTAGGATAGATGGATGATTTTGGGACTCACTCAACTCTCAAAGTGAATTCAAGGTTCATACACAAAAATGGGGCTCTAAAACTACTCTCCCAATGTGATAGCATTACATATAAAGAAGAAGAGATAGGAACCATTGGAGATTGGAGAAACTAGCCATTCGTGGACCAGTAATTGGTCTAAGTTCAAAAGGTTGGAGGAGCACCAACTGCTCCAATGTTTAAAATGGCTTGTGTTCTTTTGGAACGCTGAAGTGGGGCTATTCATGGGCTTGGCCCAAAGTGGGCTAGCTGCATCATCCTCTTGCAGTTCTACTCACTCAACTGTCAAAGTAAACTCAAGGATCATGCAAAAAAAGGGTTCCAAAACTACTTTCTCTTAACAGAATAACATTACATCTAGAGAAGAAAATAGCAGCCGTTGGAGGTTGGAGTAGCATTGATTGCTCCAACGTTTAAAAAGGCTTGGATTCTTTAGGAAAGTTGGGGTAGGGGCTATTAATGGGCTTGGGTGGGCTGCACCAGAAAGTGCTTAAATTAGTTCTGATTCCCTTCAATTCCACTGCAGTAATTCCATTACACATGAGGTGCATACCCAGGGAGGGAATGGACCCAATAGTTGACTGCCAATTGGTTTGTGACCTGTTTTTCTATTCAAATTGGAGCAGGTATTTTACCATCATTTTAGTTAGTCTAAAATGGTGGATCACTTAGGTTATGTTTGGTTGTAAGGGCAATTAAAGGGAAGGGAAGGGAAGTGAAATTTTCATACTTAAAAAAAGAAATTTATGTAATCATTACCCATGTGACTTTTGTTGTAACCCGGCAGTCACTGAGAGGGGGGGTGAATCAGTGAGTCCAATTCCGATCCCCAAAAACCTGTCTGATGTCTGGCCAAGAAAAACCTGATATACCTGTCCCTGTTTGTACACAGTCGTATGCACACTCAGCCTCTCATAGGCACTTCCAAGTGTGCACATCCATTCCACATTTCACGCACTTCAATATAAAATGCAAACAACAAGCACCCACAACACAGGGTTTTTATGAGGTTCGGCAATTTGCCTACATCCCCGGAGTAGTGCCTGTAAAGGCTTCGTACCTACTCAATACACTACTTTTGACTGCACCCACAGTCGGGAGCACCCACACCCAATTTTCTCAAGCCGAAGCTGAGATGGCACTCATAGTGCCGATACAATGTGTAGCACCCACTACACGGGAGCACCCACTCCCGGTGCTTAGCACCCACTAAGCACACAATAAATAATACAATTAAATTGGGCTTATATCAATGCCCTACAGTCAAGCTCTGCCTAGCATATGCATCCACAACTAGCTAGCATGCTTACAGTTCATCCACAACTAACCTAGCATGTATACATTCATCCACAACTAACCTAGCATGTATACATTCATCCACAACTAACCCTAACATACATACATACATGTAATGTAAAATCAAAGGTTAGAGAATCTCACAACCGATTGCCTGGGATGACTGGAAACTTGTACTGACAAGTTTGGTGCTCACACCTTCTCTCTCCTTGGCTTCTTGCTCTTCAAAGCAAACACATCCTTGCTTTCTTCTCTTCTTCCTTGGCTTTGAGTTAATGTACCATTAACACACTTCAACCACCTCTTTTACCTTCTTTAATGGCCTAAGAACATTTATCATCAAGAATGTATGTTCATTCAAGGACCAACAAAGAGGGGGAAGCTTCTCCTACCAAAACCGTAGCTTTCTTTCACTCAAAACCCATTTTTCTTGCTTCCATGGTGTAGGGCTTGAAAAAACGAAGAAGCTGCAACTTGGTTCACCCAAATCCGACTTAAAATGAAGGAGATATGACCTTTTGAAGTTGGAGCAATGAGATAGCCCGAAATGGAATCTTCGTACGGGTGGCGTAGGCTACACCGGCGGCGCGCGCAACAGGGGCGAAATCTGACCGTAGATCTCATATAAGAGATCTTATAATCCAAGCCGTCCGATTAAACCAACGGACAACAGATCCAAACCGTTAGATTTGAATCTCGATGACGTCATCATGACGTAGGCGCTGACATCGTCAGATGTGTTGTCGATCTATGATTGGTTGCTTTTCCGGATTTTAAGGGAGCTTGTCTCCCACTCACAAAAGAGAAATGGCATATCGACCGTTGGATCCGAATCCTCCATGATGGCTTTAATCAGATTTCATGAGATCATTAAGATCGGAATCCTTTTTATACTTTCTATACACGCGCGAAACACAATAACATACCTTGATATAGTGTAGCGTCAGTGCATCAAGAATTATGCATCTAACCAATCAAATCCCACGCGCAAGCATCTATCTCGTCCATATCACACCAAAATCTCAGCAGCCTTTGGATGGGCATCAAGCCTACGTGGTCAAATCTTGACCATCCATTTCACTTCCCTTTACTCCTCTTTATTACAATCAAGCCCCTGCCTCCATATGTTTCAGTGCTTAAAGACCCCTTGCAACTCAGACCTTCAAAATCTTTAAATTACACAAAAGCCCTTCGAACTTCAAAAATAAATTCCGAAAAATCCACCCAACACCGAGAGCAACTGATGGATTTTCGGTTTGGATTTTCGAACCGACTTTACGGAAACGCTTATAACTTTTTCATACGATATCCGATCGAGATGAAACGAAGTGCTTTGGAATCGTAACTGGATGCTCTACGACTTTTCAGAAGACTCAATCATCTGAATCATCCATGTAAAAAGACCAAAATGCCCCTACACCTTTCCAATGACGTATCTTTCTCATACGGAATCGGAATGCGATGAAATCAGAACCGTTGGAAATATTGTATTTTTTTCGTATTGTTACATGTAGAACGATTCCTTTAAAAAATTCATCTTCAATGCCGAAACTGCCCTTGACTGCCATAAATGCCGTAACTTCTTCATACGGTATCGGAATGTGACGAAATCAAATGCACTGGACTAGGAAAATTACAATCTATATTTTTCATGAAGAACCGATCTTCCAAAAATATCATTTTCATTGCCGAAAATGCCCTCGATCGTAAATAGGCCAATTTTGCCAGTTTTGACCCAGAAACCCGCACCACCTATTAATGATGTATTAAACCACTCCATGCATACCAAGCTGTTCTGTTATCTCATCGGTGACACTGGATACTGCCATGTCATCATTTTCATCCACGTCACCCAAACTGGCCACGTCATCACCGCCACGTGGCCGAGTTGCCAACAAGGACAACCATAAAACAACAACTTTAACATTAACTTCAAATAATTTCATATTTGGTTATAAAGTTTCACTTTACTTTGCATCCAAAACTCTTTGCTATTACATGTAAAATATATCATTACTAAATACGATTAAAAATATTAAATAGTTTATATAATAACATGGGATAATGATTATAAAAATTTCTTTTTAAAATATGAAAAATTTTCACTTCCCTTTCCTTTAAATTTCCATTGCAACCAAATGGAACCTTAAGGGAGCCTTTTCGGAAAGCCTCACCAAATGTGGTAAGTATAAGAGACTTCCCCTATTGGAATGGAACATATGCTAGATTATATATATTAGCATTTGAAGAGCAATCTAACATTTTTCTTTTTATATATTTGCTCTTTAATGGGCCCACATTCAATTCTTATAGCTCCATCAACCAAATGCCTTTCTTTAATGGAGATTGAAGGCCCTTTTAATAGGATACTCTTCTCACATTTCATATCATGACCCCCAGCTCCTGACTCCACCCTATGGTACACTGCTGATGCCATTTTTATAATTTATGAAACATTGAATCCCCTTTTAAGTCTTAACCAATTTTGTGCTTGTTCAGGGTCGAAAGAGATTAGTGAGAGATCCTCTTTCAAATGAACCAACGGATCTATCCTTGTTTGCCATGTGGCAAGAGTCGTGATGAGTTGGTGAAAAAAATTCACTCAGTTTTGCCACATTTAGTTTATGCCATTTGATTATTATTATAAGCGAAAGGAAAAAAGTTTTTTCAGTTGATGAGAGACTGAAAATGCCAATTTAAACTTTTAGTTAGTTATCCTTTGCTTGTCTTTTGATTCCTTCCTAGTGATGACAACGCCGAAGGTGGGGCGTGGTCTTGAGATTTGTTTGGTTTGTTGTTTTTGAAATTCTGAAAATTTCAGCTTTGTATGCTATTTTTCCTTTTTGTTAATTCATATGAGAGAGAGAGAGAGGATACCATGTACTTAATAGAATTAAAGGTTTTCTATTTAAAAAAAAAAAAAGAATTAAAGGTCTCTGCAGACTCAATTTAAAGGGGGTACCATGCACTTAAAAAGAATTAAAGGTCTCTGTCTCAATTAAAAGAGTTCAACTCCCAGTATTTAAATCAAACGTTCAAAAGACCTATTAATGGTGATCTAGTCTTGAAGCCAATCTTTACCGAAAAAAAAAAAAAAAAGACTTGAAGCGAATCAGAGAAACGAAAAACTAACAATAGATGGAATCACACAACGGCCTTTATAGTCAGATCTTAAAATTAGGAAATTCAAAAATTTTTTTTTTTTAAATAAATGGAATCACCATGGAACTTTATATCAGATCTTAAGATAGGAAATTCATATTTTTTTTTAGAGAACTATAATGCTGATTGGTTGCATTCGCTGCGCCCCTCCTATTGGATCCCTTGTGTGTCTCTTCATTGGTTGGCATTGATACAAGGACCATGCAACCCCCCCCCCCCCCCCTTTTAATGAGAGAAAACTTTTTTATCAAGATGTATAAAGGCGTCCATCAATAAGAAGTGATGAAACAATTTCCTTTATTGAGGTTGATAGTTCATTCTATGAGAGAGTACCGTACCCTTATCCCCACCAGTCAAGAATCATTTCCCCCTTTTAAGTTCATATGTGTGCATGCCACGACTTGGCTTCTCTTTCAATTCTTAACCACCAAAACCACGATGAGAGAAATAAAAGATTGTACATTCAGTAGATGGCACCACACAACGCCACGATCAGAAATATAAATATATAAATGATTGTACATTCATTTCACCAAAATAAATAAATAATTGTACATTCAGTAGATGCCCATCATAACACACTCTGATTGTATTTTATATATAATGGCGGTTTATATTTTTAATGAATTTATGCACATCACAAGACTCACAACATAGTTTGTCTCTCCCATATGTAGTTGAAACATTATATATTATTATTTCACAAAAAAAAAATTTTTTTAATTATTATTTTTTTAATAGATGAATAATATAGGGGAAGTGTTTTTTGTGGAGGAATGGCAGATTTTATGCATGTGTAAAGGTCAATGGAAATACATAAGAAAGCATCTACATGGAAGTTATTTTCCATTTCGTGGGAGGTGGGTTCATTAGGCTATGTTTGGTAATCAAGAGAAGAAAAAAAAAGAAAAGAAAAAAGTACATTTTTTATACTTTTGTCCTTGGGTAAGAATTTTTCTTTGCACTTGGTATGTCTTTATCCAAGAGAATATTTCCCTTTTTAAATTCAAAATTCCCCTCCTTGGGAATTGTGAAATTTTCTTTTGCTCCTTAAAAAATTTTCTTGCCAAAAAAATAGGAAAACATGAGAAAATATGAAAACATAATAAAACAAAAAATGAATGATTAAACAATGATTTCCTATATGCCTATCTCTCTCTCTCTTAAAATTCAATTTTTTTTGAATTTTTTTCTTTTCTTCTATTGGTAACCAAACATACATACATTTTTTATTTTCTCACCATTTCTTCTCTTTTCTTTTCTTTTCTTTTCTTTTCTTTTCTTCTCTTGACTATCAAACATAGCCTAAGCTTCCCATGTGTCTGGGCACAAGGGCCACACTTCATTATATAATTTTTTTTGTGATTACCAAGATAACAACAACTGTACTAAACTCAACTGGGAGATTGGTGATGTATCTCTACTAAGAGACGACAAGTATCAAGGATTTGAAGGATCGACAAGAATGTATAAACACATTTTAAAATCTTAAGTTTCATGACTAAAGAATAACAATATTGTGCCAAGATGAATGGATAAAGGTTACTAGAAAATAGCTGCAGCTTGGTAACAGTCAAAACAATTTAAAATTTTTAAAAATTAAATATAAACGATAATGATTTTCTTTTTTTCTGGAGTGCATATATACTGACGGTACGATTAAGATGTGAATCTCAAAAGGGCCTCTCCTCTCAAAATAGCAGAACTTCCAATTCCGAATGTCTAGTTCTGAGAATGGCCGAATATCTAGCTCTGAAGCCTCTTCATTATCATCTCCATTACCCTCATTCTCTAGTGAAGCATTCTCTTCTTCATCTTCATCTTCATCACCTACAAAGGTTCAGATAGTTTCAAGATCGGTATCGGACAAGCTTCTGGGTAAGTTCGCTGATGTATCAGAATTCGATTTCGATTACGAGCAGAGTGGGTTGTGGTCACCGCCGGTGAAACGCACAGTGTTCTTGAATTCCCCCGGTAAGGTATGCAGCGACCAAGATATGTTTGATAAGCTCAAGAGGAGACGCCATGGAAGGAGATACAAGGTTGGTTTACACCTTAATTAAGGATTTGTAGCCGTTTCATTCCAATTCTTCACTTAAATTTCCTTAAATTTATAGGGTTTTGTTTGAAATATGGTTCCAGGTGAAATGGTGCTCGTGAAGGGAGGTTCCGATCCATCGAAGATGGCGGCGGAGCAGGAGGAGGAGGAAGTCGTGGCAGCGTTTTTGCAGGGGTTAGCAGTAAGACGAAAATGTCCCTCAGTTTTTCAAATGTAGTTAATTACCAAGTTGTCCCTTTGCTGTAAAGAAGAGAAAAAGAACGCCTTTCTCAGTTTTTCTGTTGTGGTCGCTGTGATACTTTCGTATTGTCACTGTAATATTTTTTACCAAAAAAAATTTCATTCTAATATTTCTACATAGAATACAACCCAGCACAGCGTGATTCATGATTTTCTCTCGGAAATTTTCAGTTTGGATCCAACACTTGTTCTATTTCTTGTCATTAAAAGATGAAAAGAGATATATATGGAAGTAATAGGGACAAGTGAAGAAAGGTTAATTTATATATCACATTTGTGTTTTCGGATGGGATCAAAGATTTAGGGGACACTATTAGTATTTGTTGATACCGATCTGGATTGAATCAGATTGGTGGGTATGATCGGTTTTACCTTCTTTTTTTTTAAAGTACTATTTTTTTATAAATTTATCCCTGAAATGATATAGATACCGATCTGGATCAATTAGGGATTGAGGATCGATCTTAATCGATACCAATCCGATACAATCACAACCAATATGAGACCGATACTTAAAACCATGGATGGGAGAGAAGATTTGAACAATTGGGATGGTTTCAGCAAACGAAAGGTTCCTAGGTTTCAAAAAAGGGGCCATGCGTATGTTGCATATTAATTTACATACGACAGAAAAGAGGAAGGATCAAGTTTTTCGGCACCGGTGGCTGAACGATTTTGTGTGTTTTAAACACTGATAGAGACTGATGCCCATCTCTACAAAGATCAGAGTATCTGCAGCTTTCTCTTACCTTTTTTAATCCCCTGGATAAGGCAGCTCCTTCTAATTTGAAGCTGAGCTAGATTGCGCCTGCATCTAGGCCATTTCTCGAGACTTTGAGAACTTTGTGACATTGAGACATGAGTGACGTAGAATTATCCAACATTCCAAGTTGCAAATCCCTGGGAGTGTGGTGAGTCATGGTTTTTTAAAAGTTGGATTGGATCGAACAGATCTAATTAGCATCTATATCGATCCGATCCATATCAATCCTCAAGTAAGATATAAGGGTAAAATGGTAAAAAACAATATGTTTTTTCAATATAATAAAAAGAGGGTGGAGAAGAACTATATTCAGCTGGAGTAGGAAACACCAAGAGATAAGGCACGCAAAAAGATGACGCTAACCCCACACCCAGAGGTTGAAGATGTTGGCACGCACACACCCTCTCATTGGTCTCACACACTGATGTTTCCTGTGTCAGCAGAACATGGTTCTTTCACCTAAGAAAAAAAGGGGTACAAAAACCTAGATTCTCATAGGGTGGGGCATGTAAACGCAAAGGTCAGCTTTACAGTCTTCTATGAATTCTTAACTACGGGAAAGTGTTTCCTATGAGGAAGTGTCGCTCCTACGTGTGCACAGAAACCAATGATAGTGTACCAGGAAGCATCATTTGGGGAGATATTTTCATTTCATAGAGGGTGGGTGGATCATTTGACCCCCTCCCAATGTAATTGGGCCCCACAAAATCCATTTTCCCTTATAGTATATAGAGAAATAACAGAAAGCATCATGATTGGCTACGTTTTCGATCGGGGATCAACACTTATGATGGTAAGGGATGGGATCTCCCACACCAAGCAAATAGTATGGAAGGAGTGTCATATCATTTGTAAAGGGAGGTCCACATGGTCGGGAGGAGAGAGAATATGAAAGGACTACGACACTAGCAACGTGGAGAGCATTATTTCCAATTTTATTTTTCAATATCCAACATGATCCTTAAATTTCTTGCCATATTTAGTAATAATAATGCTGGGTAGATGTAATTTTTATTTTACTTTTAAATCCAAGGAATTAAGATGCAAAATTATGTAAAATCTAATAATCAAATATGGATAATTTGGAGATAGTGACATAACCAATGGGTGATTACAAAGTTTCTTTATAAGGTTTGCAAATTTCATTTCCCTTCCCTTCAATTTTCCAACCAAAAGGAGCATAAAGAATTATATGAATTAATCAAGAGTAATATGTAACTTTCGCATAAAACGTATTATGAGTAATTAATTAATTTCAATCATTTGAAGTGAGGAGGTTCATTATCATTCTAATCTAATCAAGGTAATTTGAATAAATTGAAGTGAAGAAGGTCTTTATCATTCTCATCTAATCAAGGTATCATGGACTTAAAACGAAGGAACAAAAGAACCAAGCTGATCTGGTAGTAAACGTCCAAAGATAGCATGTGTGCAATGACTACATTGCCTCATCCCCCCCACCGCATGCTGAAGATGTTCCCACATGCCTTTTCATTGGCATGTGCATCTGTTGTATGCTCTTCCTATGTCAGATCGGAAAGATCCTTTCTCCCTAAAATAAATTAAACTTTCATTTTGCATCATCAACTTAACAAAAAAAAAAAAAAGTATTTTTCTATAGATCAATTTCTATCCAATATGTACACGACCCTTTCACCAATTAGCTCAGTTATAATTTATCATGCCTATGTTCAAGATTTCATTTAACAGATTCCTTTACTGATTGGTTGTAGCTAGTCTTGTCATTGATGATCAATTCTGGCCCACTACTCCCTTTGAAGCCAAGAAAAACTCTAGGCAAAGCCTTTTGGTTAGTCCTAGAAGGCTAGAACTGATTTCTTAACTGACGTTAGGTATGGTTTTCCCCATCAAAGCAACTGTGAAGGGATTGATTCGTTTCTTTCAATGTAAGCAATTTATATACTTTTTGGTAGAAAAGCAAATCAAGAAAGTTATAGTTGGGCAGGCTAGGTTAGTGTTGACTGTTGAGTCCAACTCCTAACAGGCTGGATGTGGGTTGTGATTTGTGAAACATCACCACAAGTTTGGGTTAGGGTAGGTAAGTTCTTGCACCTTGGCAGTTGCAAGCTTGTAATAGTGTCACAAAATGTGTATTATCCATGCTAGATTTAACCAACTGCTCATCTTACTTGCTTTACATTCTTTCACAGCTCATCTTTGTCCAAGTAGAGTGTTTGAATGGCATCTTTCGGTCTTTTTCCCGTAGAAAATGTGAATATTCAGATACAATATATTATTATTATCACCTAAATAATTAGACATCCCAACCTGTAATTACAACGATCCAATTGTAAGAGCAGGGCTCTACAAATTGAGCTATATCCCTGAGCCAAGTGAATCATGCATGAAGGAATTAACCAAACCTCGAGCTTAAGTGAGTATTGCCAAACTACCGGTCCAAGTAGTGCTCATGAGATGTGTACTTTGAGTGTATCCGGTCTTGATTTGCATCGACCAATCATGAGAAAGGGATCAAACACCGATAAAGTGATCAAAACCGAATCATAATCGAGAATCTTTAAAAAGAAAAACCAAGAATAAGATCGAACCAAGTATTGGTTCAATCAGATCGATTTCCGATTCAACCGTATTTTGATTATCTCTACATTGTGGTTTCAAAAGCTGGTCAGAACCAATAAGGCTAGACCGATTATTATCGGGGCATGCCATATAGGGACTGGCTAGTGGCTATGACCGGAGTGACCGTTTATACCCCGATTAGCCTGTGATCAATCGGTTGGTAAACGATGCCTTATAAGCACCGAACCGATTGATCAAGAGCTCCGCGTTTCAGCTTTCCTGCTTTGTCGCTGCGATCACTATGGCGACACCTCAACGTCGAATCTTCGCTCTCTTCTTTCCTGTCCTAACTCCTAACAGTCTATGATTTGCTGGTCGATGAATGCGCGTCCATCTCTCTTTTCTCCTCGTAATTGATTTTTCAAGTTGTTTGAATCGATTCTTTGAGAGGTGGGCGTATTGTGTGTGAATTAATTTCTATGCTACGCATCACGTGTATGAGTATTGGCTACTCTTTTGGAGGATTTAATTCGAACAAGTTGAGATTTTCCCAATTTTTGATAGATTTTTTAATAGAAGTAAGAGAAGTTTGCCAAGAGTAGGAGCTGTTCTTTTCTGATTTCAACTGTGAATTTGATGATTTACAAATGAAGGTTCGATTTTCTATTGGGGTTTGTTTTTATCTGATTCGTATTCAGTTGTTCTCAATTTGATGGAGCTGTTGAGGGTTTAGCAAGTATTGAGATCAGATCAGGTGTTGCCGGGGCTGTGATTTCACTTCCTATATTTTCTTGGGTTTGGTAGTATTGAGGTTGGGAGTTCCTGCAATGTTCTTTCACCTGTCTTGATTGAATTGGTGTATGAACTGAAAGGAAGTTGGAATTCCTTCCTGACCTTGTGGTAGATGGTGTGAATTTGTATTTGCAATGGCTATAACTTAGAATGCAAAAGGAGATCGTAGAAACCGATTTAGAAACAGAAAAGGCTGCATCTGCTGGAGTTAGTGACATTCAAGGTGGAAGCCAGGGATTTCGTAGGGAGCCATCTTTCTCAGGTTGGTGTGATGAGAATGGGATCATTTATTCAACTTGTTCTTCAGACAAAGCTGATGCAAGTATAGAAGATCCTGATTTTGAATTGCCTTTGCCTGAAGGTGACGGGCCAGATAATGAATTCTTAGGTGGGGTTAGACAGAAATTTACGAAATTTCAGCAGAGAAGTATGCATTTGAATGGAGGTCATTCCATTAATAGTACAGTTTCATATATGGAAAGGAATGGAAATGAGACCAACTCTGTGCCTTGTAATATTGAAAATGGCTCTGAGAGCCAACAGAATGGTTCGCATTTTAATGTGGATGGTGCTGCTACAAGGGGAACACATAAAACAGTAGCAGATACTCAAAGCTCTATTTCCATAGTCATTGTTCTTAAGACGTTGTTTTTCGTATTTGTATGGTATGGTTTCAGTACTTGTTTGACTCTGTAAGTTGTCAGACTCTACACTGATACTCAGTTTCAGTCTATTTATGCCTTATTCTTTCAGTTCTGGATTGATTGTTTATTTTGTTTTCTCTTGCCCAGATATAACAAAACACTTTTAGGAGATAATTTAGGAAAGTTTCCTGCTCCAATGTTGATGAACACCGTCCACTTTGCAATGCAAGCTGTTCTGTCCAATGCTATTACATGGTTTTGGGACAAAAGGTTTCAACCCAGAGTAGCAATGTCATGGAGGGATTACTTTATACGAGGTAAGATCATCATTTTTTTTTTAAACTTTGGCATCCTGTTGTGTGGCGTTTGTTCATCTCAGAACCAATTCCCAAATCCTTTCTTGTTTAGTGTCTGCTTTTCTTTGGGTTTTGGGGCTGGGGTGGGGGCATGGAAGAAACTGAAAAATTGGTGATTAACACTAAAGATGATCTTCTGTTTAACTGAGAGTGGAGATTGGGTTGAATGTGGTTCTCTCTTTCGACATCTTTTTGTTTATAGAGCTGTTGTCACAAGTCCCAACTTTCCCTTCTCTTTTTAATGTGGCCTTTATATTCATTTGGTGGAAATAAAAGAAAAAGGTAGAAATAGCAACATTAGGATTTTGGTTTGGCTTAATGACCATAAGGCATACTGAGTGTACGAGGCTCCTGCCGCTGCAAAGTCTGGGGAGGCTTATAATGTACATAGTCTTACCCTTGCTTCGTAGAGAGGCTGTTTCCAAACTTGAACCTGCAACCACTAGGTCGCAATGGAGCAACTCCGCCCTTATTCAAAACAAGGGCGTACCCAGCGCATGAGGCTCCCACTACTGCAGGGTCTGGGTGGGGGGCATATGTATGCAGTCTTACCCCCGCTTTTCGTGGAGAGGCTGTTTCCTTGTTCAAACTTGCGGCCCCCAGGTTGCAATAGAGCAACCTTACCGTTGTGCCGAGGCCCATCCTCTTAAGGACCACTCCTTATTCACTCTTCATAAATTTGCTATAATCTAACGTGGAAGGATCTTGTCAGGTACATAGGGTTGTTACTTCTTTTGATGAATCCTCCTTAAATGTTTGCAAAACTGATTGATGATGGCAAGAGCTGAGGATCTTCACAGTGACAATAATTGTCGTTTATAACTTTTTACAGAGCTCAATTTTCCTCCTATCTCTTAGTTTTAATGTGAAAGACTAAGTCATGGAAGTTTAGTGTAAAGTAATTTATGGATTTAACCATGTGGACTTGGCACTGATCCAATTTTCTGGTTGAAGTTTTTGAGTGCAATGGAAAAATGAATTTTCCCTAATTATTGGTGCAACTGATTGATCATGGTGAGAGCTGAGGATCATCATAATGAAGATAATTGTCATTTATAACTTTTTACAGTGCTCAATTAGTCAATTTTTTCCTATCTATTAGTTTTAATGTGGATGAGTAAGTCATGGATTTTGGTCTAAAGTAATTGTATGGATTTAACCACGTGGACTTGGCACTAATCCAATTAATTTGCCTTCTGGTCGAAGCTTTTGAATGCAACAGGAAACAAGCTGTTGGGGTAATGTAAGTAACAAGGTTATTCATTTAAATGACTGTCTATTGCCATGACCTGTGAAAGCCATGATGAGAAGATGTGATATAATGCAAATTGAATGTGTCTAACGGACTGGGAGAGAAAAAATGACGTGGACTGTGATTGTGGGAAAATATATAAACGCTTATGATTTGATAGAACACATTGGTCCTACATTCCTCAAACACAGTTATTAGAAGCCATAAATTCCTTAGGATTGAATCCCAAGGAAATAACAGATCCCTAGTCAAGTATTCTCCATACATGGAGGTTCCTAGTAAATAGATCCTCTGTTCCTTTCTACTCTAAGGAATGCCTACTGGAAAGCCTGGAATGACTCTCCACAGAATTAGAGCTTCTCGTCGTATGTTCAGTAGTCGAAGATGTGCCCTATTTGTGTACTATGGAGGGACAAAACATGACTTGTATTATTTTAGTCACAAAATTATTGAAACCCCTAGACTATACTTGTTCCATCTTAGGAGTAAACTTTTGGGGGTTTCTGTGGATGGAAATCAGTTCAGCTTTGTAAATTTAAGTAAATATTGGAATTTCCAGACCAGTTGTGATGTTAAGCGATAGAATCATACCTACATACACAGACATAGAAACAAAAACACATTCATGATCTGGAAAGAACAGAACATAGCTGTCATGGCCCCTAGGTGAACCAAGGCAGTCGAAGGTAGCAAAAGGCGATGCCTGCATGCTTGGACGGCTAGGCGATGCCTTGACAACTATGAAATGGAATTTTGTATCATATATTAATCACCAGTCTATGAAGGTCAATATCTACTTGATTTTATAGTTTTCAACCTTAGTTTTTATCTGCTAGCAATATCATAGTATGGCAGAGAGCAAGATTTTTCTTTTTCATTTTTGGTTGGACACAACTTTCAGCAAAATTTCAATAGTTTTGACCAGTTTAACTTCTGAACTGAAGGACTATCTTGTATTTTCTTTTGTAACACTCTGCAGTATCTTTAATTTATCATCCTCAGACATACATGGTTGTGATGGGATACACATTACTTCTACATCTATAGCCTGCTAGATTCATGGCTTTTGCTGGGAGTGGTCCTTTGAAAAACAACACTTTTCATGTGCTATAAAATGTGAGAAAGAATTCTTTTTCTCCTTATGTATGTATATATATAAGCATTATGTGTAAGAAAATTATGAATGTTCAAACCATTGTTGTTATGTTGATCTAGAATCATTTTTAAGTTGGGTATGTAATTGCAATGCTGTGGGCTCAATTAGCCAATGACAAGGGGACTTTGTGGGAAGCATGATCCAATTGTTTGGATTTATGATTTTGGCCATCTCTTGGTGCATTTGGGAACAGAGTAAAGTAGATTTTAATGACTTGAGAATAGATGATTACTTGAACGTGTGTATATGTGGCTAGTTCTAGTGAGGAATGTCTGAGGAGTTTAGAGGCTTAAGTTGGGTTAGATGTATTAATTGCAGCCATTCGTAATCAAAAGTCTATACTTCACACCTCTTCTTGGAAGGTTTGGATGATCAAGGATGATTGAGGATAATGAGATGTTTTACTGGAAAATATGGAGAATGAGCTTCTTCTGATGGTGAGTAGTAAGTGCAGTTGGTTCGCATGGTCATGTGGTCCATTAGATTACAGGTGAAAGCATGTTACTGAATGATAAAATCTGAAACTTATTGGAAATGGCTCTGAATCTAGAGCTTGTTTGTAATGGATGAAAACTCAAATTCCATAGTCTTGATCTGGACGTTGCTCCAAATTAGTTCTCCTGTGTGGTCACTCCGGTGAGATTATGTCCAGAATGCACACAATTTGATAAGTAGATGAAATGGGTGTTTAACTGAATATTTTCTGAACTTAATGCATTTTAGGAATCACATTGAGCAAATCAGTTATACATGGTATTGCTGAAGTAATGCTGAATAATGTTGATGCGGATCCGGGTTCCAGGAGCAGGAATCGGATCGCTTAGGGCCCACAATAAAGTAGTAAATTCAAAATTTAAAGAGTAATGACAGTTCTGTAAATAAACTGAAGTTTAAGGGAATGGCAGAGTTGTAAATAAACAGAAATTATAATGTGCTGCTTGGGAGATGAGACATAAAGGGAATTAATAGTTTCTGGAGGGGATAAACTAGGAAACAAAATAGAAATATGGGAGATGGGAGAATTAAAGGTAGACAGAAGGCTATTACAGGAAATCAGAATAAAAGAGAATGAATTAGTAACTCACGATTCTGTTGGGGTTGTCTTCAACCTCTAGACAGCCAAAACAGGAGGCGGTGGAACACCCAAGAGGAAATCAAGCTTCAGCCTTTGAAATCTCTCTCAACAGCTCTAAAATTTCAGATCTACTGTCGCCTTAGCCTGCTGGACCATTCCAAACTAGTACAGCTCAAGGGTTCAAGCAATACTTGGAATAACGAGTTCTGAAAATTGGAATCAGCGGTAGTTGCAGGTGGAGGAACTACCCAGTTCAGGCATCAAATGAACCCAGATTTAAGGGATAACTTTCCCTCTCTCAGCCCTCTTGAATCCCTCCTTCAAATAGATTCAATAGCCTTCCAATAAGTGGAAAGGAATTTCTGAAATCAGATCAAACGGACAGCACAGTTGCAGGTTCCTTCAGATGGTTGGATCTCACCACACACGTGAGATGTAGATGCCCAACTTCCCAGGTTAAGTTGCCTTTAGGTAAGGATTGTACGTACCAAATTTCAGCCACAAAAGTTGAGGATTGAGGGAGCTCGATTCAACTGTGGAGGGCTGCAATTATCGCTCTAAGAGAGGAATGAACAGTAATATAAAACGATAGATTGGAATAAGAGAAGAATATCAGAGAAGGGAAAAGAGAAACCAGGAGAGAGAGATTGGTAGAGAATATTAGAGAAGGGGAAGAAAGAAAGCATCCATGGCCGCCATCGACTTCAACCAAAACATATTGTCTCAAATTCATTCAAATCTAAAACTGAGTTCTTCTCTATTACATGACTAATATATAGGAAAAATCAAACAATTAATGGAAACTACTTGAAAATGGAAAATATTCTAAAATTAGAAGCTAGCTAATTTAAAAATAAATTATTTCTAAAACAATAGAAAATCAAATCAAAAGATATTTCTTTCCTAAGTCCATCGTGCAACTGCATCAGTTCTCTCGGTCTTAAAAGAACTCGACTCCGTCAAGTTAGGTCGTGCTCCCAAGATACCCTTGTAAATTGCTTGCTGATGAGTTGGCATGTATCTCGAAGCAGAAGATGGGAACATAACACCAAGAGGAGGGAGAGTAGGCTGATGTGTCACTGGAGTAGGAGTCGGTCGACGACGTGGCATGTCTGATAATGCGTGTGGCCTCATTAAGTACATACGACCTCCTTGCTTCACCTTGATGGTGTTCCGTGCGCCATCATAGAGAATGCCTGCATGTCGCTGCCAAGGTCATCCTAGAAGAATGTCGTAGTGTGCCAATGGGGTGACCAAGCAGGTGACATGGTACTGTAACGGCCCAAACTGTAAGTGTACTCGAACAACTGCAGTGGCCTCTTCTCGAGCTGTGGGTCCAAAGCCTCGCACGTGAATCTTCTTGAAAAGCTGCTTTTGTGGAAGGTTGTGTGCTCGAACAAATTCAGCAGATATAAAATTTGCTTCTGCCCCAGTATCAACAACTGCATGAACATCAATAGGGTCGGAGCCGTGCAGGAGAGTACCCTTCTGTCTGGAGAGAGGAGCCTTATCAACTAGTCTATTCGAAAAGGATGAAAGGCTAGCTAAATGAGCTTCTACATCTTCATCTTCATCATCGACAATATCATCGTCCTCGAGGGGATAAGGATATAAATAAGATTCATCTTCATTCTTCTCTGTCGATTGCTTCTCTGCTACATTCACAAAACGAGTCCTGTTGGGACACCTGTTGGAATAGTGACCCTTCTCGCCACAACTATGGCATATAATATTATTCACCCCAACACTATCCTTGTTGAATTCTAACATTTTTTCTTCAACTCTGCGAGCTTCAGGCTTCTTTTCCTCCATACGTGGTGGAGGTCTATAAACTGAAGAAGTCTTGAGCATACCCTTCCAATAAATGGACTTCTCTTCAGCTGTCTTGGCATGAGCCGCTGCCATATCAACAGACCTGAAATCAGTGTTAGTCAACTCAAGTCGAATCTCAGTACTTAACCCATTGATATATCGCATCACCTGTTGCTGGTCTGTTTCCTAAAGTTGACACCTTGAAGACAGTTTGTGGAATTCGAGGGTGTATGAATCCACATCTTTGTTCCCTTGTTGCAAGTTAAGTAATTTATGGAACATTACCTTTTCATAATTAAGAGGAACAAATTTTTCAGTCAAGATTTACTTCATGACCTCCCAATTGATAACGGGTCCAAGTCTTCTGACAAACCTTGCATGTAGTACATCATCCCACCATGAACATGCATACCCAATAAACTTGGTGATGATGAGTTCACACTTCTTCATGTCTGGAAGAGACTTATACGCAAAAATTCTCTCCACTTTGGTGAGCCAGTCAAGAAATTCCTCAGGTCCCTTTTCACCACTGAACTCGGGAACGGGGAACCTCAACTTTGATGCCATAATCTCTGTCGGAAAATTGCCGGGTAACATCCTGGGGAACAACTGGATCAAGTTCCCACCTCTGAGGTGTATCTTCGATCCGTAAAGTGTTGAGCTGATGAGGTAATGTAGAGGATCCTTCTTCAACTCGCTTGTCGGACCTCTTCATAAAGGCAATCATCTCTTCCATAAACTTATCAAACTTATCTTCAGTCCTCTCAAGCCTAGCATCAGTATTCTGTTGGTTCTCGGCTAACTCACGATACAATTTGTGTAACTCAGCATTAGTGATGTGACTTGCCATGGTTAGAAAATTGCAGGAAAATTTGCTCTGATACCACTTGATGCGGATCCGGGTTCCAAGAACAGGAATCGGATCGCTTAGGGCCCATAATAAAGTAGTAAATTCAAAATTTAAAGAGTAATGGCAGTTCTGTAAATAAACTGAAGTTTAAGGGAATGGCAGAGTTGTAAATAAACAGAAATTATAATGTGCTACTTGGGAGATGGGACATAAAGGGAATTAATAGTTTTTGGAGGGGATAAACTAGGACACAAAATAGAAATATGGGAGATGGGAGAATTAAAGGTAGACAGAAGGCTATTACAGGAAATCAGAATAAAAGAGAATGAATTAGTAACTCACGATTCTGTTGGGGTTGTCTTCAACCTCTAGACAGCCAAAACAGGAGGCGGTGGAACACCCAAGAGGAAATCAAGCTTCGGCCTTTGAAATCTCTCTCAACAGCTCTAAAATTTCAGATCTACTGTCGCCTTAGCCTGCTGGACCATTCCAAACTAGGACAGCTCAAGGGTTCAAGCAATACTTGGAATAACGAGTTCTGAAAATTGGAATCAGCGGTATTTGCAGGTGGAGGAACTACCCAGTTCAGGCATCAAATGAACCCAGATTTAAGGGATAACTTTCCCTCTCTCAGCCCTCTTGAATCCCTCCTTCAAATAGATTCAATAGCCTTCCAATAAGTGGAAAGGAATTTCTGAAATCAGATCAAACGGACAGCACAGTTGCAGGTTCCTTCAGATGGTTGGATCTCACCACACACGTGAGATGTAGATGCCCAACTTCCCAGGTTAAGTTGCCTTTAGGTAAGGATTGTACGTACCAAATTTCAGCCACAAAAGTTGAGGATTGAGGGAGCTCGATTCAACTGTGAAGTGCTGCAATTATCGCTCTAAGAGAGAAAGGAACAGTAATATAGAACGATAGATTGGAATAAGAGAAGAATATCAGAGAAGGGAAAAGAGAAACCAGAAGAGAGAGATTGGTAGAGAATATTAGAGAAGGGGAAGAAAGAAAGCATCCATGGCCGCCATCGACTTCAACCAAAACATATTGTCTCAAATTCATTCAAATCTAAAACTGAGTTCTTCTCTATTACATGACTAATATATAGGAAAAATCAAACAATTAATGGAAACTACTTGAAAATGGAAACTATTCTAAAATTAGAAGCTAGCTAATTTAAAAATAAATTATTTCTAAAACAATAGAAAATCAAATCAAAAGATATTTCTTTCCTAAGTCCATCATGCAACTGCATCAAATGTTAGTACAATGCTAATATGCATCAAAGCATGAACCTGTTGACCACATGTTTCTTGGTTCATTTTATAAATGTGGTGTCTATACTCTCTTAGGATCAGCATCGCCTTTTCCCTGAGCTCGATTTTTTATGTTCTCAACATTCAATGTTCACAAATAGTTTCCCATATTCTTCTTAACTTTTGGAAATGCAAAAAATTCAAATGCTTCTTAATTTAGTAACTTCTCTAACAACTAATCCTTCAGATGGACTTTGCCTTTCACAGTTGTGCCAACGGCTCTTGGAACTGCACTGGATATAAACCTGAGCAATGCCTCTCTTGTTTTCATTACTGTCACATTTGCAACTATGGTTTGTTGTTCATCCTTCTTTGTTTATTTTCGTGATGATTCATTGTCCTTTAGAATTGAATTTATCTCTTTGTATGTAACCTGTTTTGAATTAATAATAGATAGTGTGATTTTCCCGCCATTTCGCACTACTAGTACATAAGACTCTGTATATTTTGTGTATTTTAATGTATTTCTAACTTTTGATGTATCTATTTGTCTATAATTTTCTCCTTTGTAATAATCTAAAATGAGATTTTGTGTTTCTCTATTCTATATAACATATTGTCTATTGGTTTTTTATGCTTTTTTTTTTCCTGCAGTGTAAATCTGCGTCTCCTATTTTTCTGCTCCTTTTTGCTTTTGCGTTCAGGTGAGTTTCTCTTCCATTGATTTTACTACCAATCCATATGCAATTTGTTCATAAACCATGTCATATGAAAGTTTCACTGAACATTAGAGACAAGGTCTGTTTATAGGGGTCCCCATGGAACCCATAACCCGAGATCCAAGATATTATTTTCCCTAATCACATTTTTATGTCATATGATAAATTGCAGTGGTCTTGATGAGTTAAAAATTTATATATATATATATATATATACTTGGGGAGGTGAGGGGGTTTGGGGACGTTAAAAGATTCATAGAGTTTTTAACCATTAAGATACATGCAAGTAATTTTATTAAAATGCACTTAATCTTGTAGGTTGGAGACTCCAAGCATTAAACTTCTTGGCATCATATTAATCATCTCTGTTGGAATTCTGTTGACAGGTATTTCTCCATCATTGCATTCAGCCATTCTCTTATGCCTACTTTTTTGTTTCCAGTTTTAATTTGTTCATAACCCACCTCCGCCCCCCCCCCCCCC
>NC_056569.1:4008966-4055696 GCF_013358625.1 Macadamia integrifolia
CCCCCCCAAAAAAAAAAAATGTTTAAGTTCGGCACCAATGGCTTCCCATAGGGAAATGGTTCCGCATGGTTCCTTTAAGGTGATCAACTGAAGGATCCTCAGGTTGCATTACCTCTTACCCTCATCATGTTAAAAAGGAGAGGCTTTTTTCTAGTCCAAACTTCAGTCTAATTAAAAAAGAAAAAAAAAAAAAAAAAAAAAAAAGAGTTTAGAGGAATAACTTTTACTGACATGAGTTTTGATGTAGCTGTACACACATTTATATTTGTTTGATGCAAATTGGCTTGTATACTTGCAGGGTGCTTGAGTAGGTAACTTACAAATGGTTTTGTGTAACCCAGTTAAGCTACCGAGGATTAACTGTTTGAGCCATTACCTAGGCCCCAAAACAGGTAGATCAGCATTAACACCCGTTTAGTTGCACTATGGAAAAATTCCATGGACCATTCAGGTTTGAATGGGTTGATGCAGTTTTTTGGAAGGTTGAATCTCTTAACCTGTGATCAGAGGCTGTAGTAAAGTGGTTGATAATTCATATGGGTTTTAAAATGCTATTTGAAAGTGATTAATTTACATGGATTGATGATTAGTCTGGGTTTTAAAACTCTATTTGAAAATGTCGACTTTACATTGATTGGTTGGAAACATGTACTAGAAAACAACTTCATGTTTTAGGGTATTCTTGATATTTTGGTTTTAAAATTAAAATATAGTAAGTATCCTTATATAACCAGTCTTTATATTTTCTGAGGTTTAACAAAGTTATTCTGTCTAAAACACTTAGGTCATACTTGTAGTTTATGTATTGTTTCTCTTTTTGTAAATTAAGTTAAAAAATTATAAACTTACTTTCTTTTTAGTGATATGTGATAAGAACATGAGGTCCTACGCCTACTCACATAAGAATATTTTATTATTTTTTCTCTGTTTGAAAAAATGAATAAAAATTGTTTATATGAGTAGGAAATGCCTCATGTTCAGAGCATGGTTCAAGGTTTCCACCGATACAGTTGAAATTTCCCATGTTTC
The DNA here is from genome assembly GCF_013358625.1 of Macadamia integrifolia. Taxonomy (NCBI): domain Eukaryota; kingdom Viridiplantae; phylum Streptophyta; class Magnoliopsida; order Proteales; family Proteaceae; genus Macadamia; species Macadamia integrifolia. The sequence continues at coordinate 4,009,996 of NC_056569.1, forward strand.
CATTGTATCCCAGGACTCCAATACCAAATACCATGTGACTTTTAAAAGTCACTGGTTTTGACCAGTATCGACCAAAATTCCCACATTTTGACTGAAATGTGGGAATTTTCCTCGAAATGTGAGAATTTTCCTCAAAATGTGGGAATTTTCGATTGGACCAAATGGGTCAACCTTTATATAACCTTTTTAAATGGGAAACCAAGACTTCTTATTTCAAAATTTTGACCATTTCCCCCTTTTTCTTCTCTATGAAGTGGGAAACTTGGGAAAACACTTAAGGTTTTTTCCTTGTGCTATCAAATCTTCATTCTAATCTTGGATCTCGCACATTCATAGCGAATCTACCTAAGGAAGGGAGCTTGGACCAAAAAGGTAAATCCCATCTCCCTAAACCTTGTGTGCCATCCTTCGAGAGCGCCAGTTCATTTGGATATGGTGGTGGGTATGGACAGTAGGGTGGATCTTTAACATCATTTGGACAGGAGAGTTCAGGGGGTGGGTCATCTTTTGTTAACAATATCTTTGGATATCCATCCCAACCTGCCACATCCACATCCTATCACTATGATATATGACTGAGCCACTCCCTATGCTGGGATACCTAGCTAATGTTGATGATGCATCTTATAGATGGGCAGTGACGAACTACCAAAACAATTGGGCCCTAAACATGTCATGGGACTCATATATGGTGCATTTAGAAGAGCAACTATGACATCTGTAGTGGTACGTAGCTCATGGACTGGAACCGCCTAGACGCTCTACTTGGAATTGAGTCACTACTTTTGAGTGTCGAGTAATTGAGTCGCTACTGTTGAGAGTTGATAGATAACTGTTGATGATATAATATTTTTATTTATTTTGGATCATTTGAATTATGTCTTATGTTTTGATGTAGATTGTAGACTATATATAGTCATTATGTAGTATAGTTTCAGAATTTAAGTCAACAAGTCAGCGTAATGATTATCGAACCTTTGGTTCACCACACAAGTAAGATTTTATGTGTTTTTTATTTTTATTTTTATGAAACTAATGATGTGAATGTGTTAGAAATGTTTAAAATAGGATGTATACAAAAAATAAGACAAAAAAAACACAGTTTGGGGATTAAAGCCTAAGTTTCCACCATACTGGGAAAAATTCCCTGGTATCCTCGAAATTTCAGTCTCCCCAAGGGGCGAACCCGATACCATGAACCTTGGTTCAGAGAACCCTTTCCCATGTGATACATATTGTTATATGTATCACCGACCTTCAAATGCAGGCTAAATGACTCATAGCTATTGTGTAATATGCATCACTGACCTTCAAATGCAGATTAGATGACTCATGGGACTATTAAAATCAGTTATAATATTTATTTATATTTAATATATAGAGAACATAGAGCACTGTAATTCATGCATTTCTGCATGTGGCATGCATTTATGAAGCTTTACATTAGTAATCTGTAGTCTTACTTATTTACCTAGATTATGTAATTTTTTTCAATATAAAAATTCAAAAATTCAAAGAAATCAACTTTCCAAAAAAATAAATTCATAATTCATGTGTGGAAGATAGATGCAATTTAGTCTCTGGCTACTTGTGTGCATGGCAGCATATCTTCTATATAATATCTTTTGTTTATTTTATGCAGATGTTTGTTTGGTTGCAAGCGGTCTTGTGGTAGTTTAATGGTTTATGTCTTTGTGATTTTACTTTAGCATTTTCTAATATACTAATATGCTTATTTTCTTATATTTCTTTTTATGTCTGTAGCATTTGGTGTTCCCATTATACGGACTGTATCACTGAGTATCTAAAACTAATGCTGGAAAAAGTGTTTCTAATAGCCAAGGGAAGTCTCAATTGTTATTTCATCTTTTACCTCAGGTTTCTCAATTAAGAAGCTGGGCTTCTCGTTGTTGAGGTTAGGGTTTTTAAGTGTTCAGTGTTTGGGTTGATTAAAAAGAGAAGGGTTGAGGGTACCATTGGACTCGTCGTCCTCTATTGGGGGCCTTCCTGGAAATATACTACCAGAGTCCCAGAATACTAATTCTGGTAGTTAGAGGTTTACATCCTAAAAAGAGAGGAATTTTGTATTCTTCTGTTTTTGTTTTTCTCTTCCCTGTGCCCTCTCAAAGTAGTTGGGTGACCTCCTTTGTGTCTCTTTCTAGTTTTTGAAGTGCATTGAAAGGGCACTACAACATCATCTGATTTGCTGGGGGGAAGACTTCCAATGGTGGATACATTGATCAAAGTGAAGTTTCCTTGGTAAACCAGACTTCTGCTGCACCCGCCTCTATTTTAACCATTTATATTTCTTTGAAAAAGATTAAAAACCATATTCAAGAGCTTGTTCTTTTAATGTTTTGTTTTTTCACATTCTTTAGACATTTTGAAAACTAAACGTTTTATTTTTTTTCATTCTTAACCTAAAAGTAATATAAAACTGGTTAATTTCTTCTGAAATTTTTGAATCTAATCTACAATTCCTTGTTGAGTCTTTTCAACATCACACTCCTTTTTTTCCATTGGCATGGGTTGTGAGTTTCTTGAACTGTCATCTACCCCTGGCTTTTTTGTTGTTGCTTGTGCAACAAACTCCTGGCTTCTGAAGGAACTATACGGTTCAGTGTTCTATCTATAGAAGCCTTCTGATGATGCAATATTCAGAACAAGAGTGTCTCCCTGTTTTCATCATTTAAACTTTGTGGTTGCTATCAAATTACCCAAAGGCTGGGATTAGAATAAACCATTAGTGATCTAGAACCGTAGGTCAAGATTAAATCAAATATATGAAAGGAAGAAACCTGGCAAAGAAAAGTTAGATGTGGCCAACAATATGGTCGAATAGCCTAGGAAAGTGGATGAATGTCTCAACGCGGGCTGCCTGGTCCTCATCAGATATGTCCTTCAACCTATGAAATTGGTCTGACATCTTTGTCCTCCTTACTTCCACTTCCAAATCCATTAAAAATCTCTTTTGCTCCTTCCTTTGGAAAGGGACTGATTCCACTAAGTTCCTTCACCCCTTAAGTTGGCTCAAGTCTGCCTCCCCAAATCTGAAGATGTCTTGGGGCTGCGAAGAATCCATGAAGTCAATACTTCAGGAATCCTCAAAGTCATTTGGAAAATTGCTTCCAAGCACAGCATTATATGGGTTTCCTGGGTCTATTCCTTTCTTCTTAAGAATGATTCAATCTGGATTGTTCCCCTTCCCCTTCTAATTCTTCGTGCGTCTGGCGCAAAATCCTAAACACCAGATCTAGTGCTCTTGGTGCTATCTCTTGCACCATTGGGAATGGCTCTTCTACATCTCTTTGGCTCGACCCTTGACACCCCTCTAGAATTTTCCTCTCTTACCTCCCCTAGAACCATTTACTCCTTTGGTTTGAACAGATTTTCCCCTGTTGCCTCCATCATCTTGAATGGAGTTTGGTCTCTCCCCCTCTCCTCTTACCCCCCTCGCTGATCTTTGGTCCTCCTTCCCCCTATCCGACTGGTCATCATGGGAGGGAGGACAAGATTATTTGGACCCTCTCCCCCTTGGTTCTATTTAGCTCTGCCTTTGCTTGGATTCTTATTCTTTTAAAAAGCCCCCCTTGCTCCTTTGCGCAATATCATTTGGTTCGAAGGTCATATCCCTCATCACAGTTTCACTGCTTGGTGGGCTATTTCAAATTGCCTCCTAATGTAGTCCTTCGGTCCTTCCTCATCATCAGACACATCCAGGTTTCCCCCTCCTGTTGTCTCTGTTGGAATGGCATTGAAGATGTTAATCATCTTTTTCTCTTGCCCTTTCTCTGTCTTTGTTTGGAAAAAGGTCCTCGGTAGTTGTTGGCTTGTTAGGAGATCTATCCTCCCTTTGAGCAAAGAATGGATTTGGGTCGACATGACCTTTGCTGGTTCTTCCATTTGTGACACCGCCGGGAAGCTTTCCTTTTGTGCTGCCATCAATCATACCTGGATGGAGCTAAATCTTTGTAGATGGACTTCCATTCTTTCGATAAGATTTGGAAGGCCATCTTCTTTGATGTTAGCTTCAGTTAGAAGTCTATCGAGAGAAAGGAAGACTCTAGCGCAAGTTGCAGACTCCTCCCTTGGGCTTTCCTAGTCCTATTAGGACTTTGGGTTTGGGTATTCCTAGTCCTATTAGGAATGTGGGTTTCCTAGTCCTATTAGGACTGAACACAGTTAGAAGTTAGCTTAGGATTAGTTTCCTGTTTTGTTCTATTTTGTTCTTTCCTATTCCTAGTAGGACTTGTAATAGCTATTCTATTCAATGAATGAAGGGAGGCAACCCTAATCTAATGGATTAGGACTCCCTTGCTCCACAATCATAAGGATCTCTCTCTCTCTCTCTCCCTTCTTCTCTTCACTTTACATGGTATCAGAGCTTAACAAGTTGCTGGTCTGAGAGTCATTCAAAGGTATCATGCTATTGGTGAAGCTTTAGTTCTTAGAATAATAAGAACTAGGGTTTCAATGAATCGATTGTTGTTGGGGAATCTATTTGCTGCTATCTTATGGTATCGTCTGTCTATTGTTGGTTTTGTCTCCAGGAAGGAGTCGATGGTTTCATCCTTAATAGCTGCGGGTTTTCTCAAGGGAGAAGTTTCTGGTTGTTACCCCTTATGCTTTGATAGTTGCTGGTTTTGCGGAGCTTCAAATTATTATTTGCTCGATTTGATTTATTGTTTGCTCAAGATAATCTTAGTTGAAGATTGATTTATTGTAAAGTATCTACTCGTGTTTGTTCGCAGCAACAATTTTATCTTTTGAAGATGGTTATATTTAGTGACCTGATATTGTTTGGTATATTCAACAACCCGATGTTGTTTGGTCCACGGCGACTTGATGCTGCCTATTTTATCTGTGGAATTTTCTGTGAGACGTTTGTTTGGGGAGATCTCTGCTTGAGGCTCGTGAGTGCTTTTGTTGTAGCTATTGGGAGCTATAGTTTCTATGGGAGTGCCTTCTTTGGGAAGAGCTTTCGTTGGTATTAGAGTGCATTCTTTGGAAGGGCTTTCGTTCTTTTGGAGTTGCCGATTTATGATAGTTGATTAGAGTTCTTTCTGTGCTTGTTGGAGTTCTTGTTGGTCCAAGCTGGAGCTTTCTGTTGCTATGTGTATACTCCAGCTTGAGGGGGAGTGTTAAAAGTCTATCGAGAGAAAGGAGGAGTCTAGCGCAAGTCGTAGACTCCTCCCTTGGGTTTTCCTATTCCTATTGGGACTATGGGTTTGAGTGTTCCTAGTCCTAGGAATGAATACAGTTAGAAATTAGCAATTAGTATTAGGGCCCGTTTGATAACGTTTCAAGAAACGCGTTTCTGCCTTTTCTGTTTCCAGAAACAGTAGAAACGGAGTAAAAAGCGTTTGATAAAACTGTTCCTTTTCACTTATTTTCAGAAATAGAAATAGAAATTTTTACTTATTTATGGTTCAAGAAACGACCCAGGCGAAACAAGTTGAACTTGTTTCGCCGTTTCTAGAAACGACTTGTGGCCATTCTTTCATTGGTTACTATTGACTTCTAAAAACATGACTTATCAAACACCTTCAATTCCGTTTCTGTTTCTAGAAACGGAAATTTATGTTTCTGCCGTTTCTTGAAACAGAAACAGCAGAAACGTTATCAAATGGGCCCTTAGTTTCCTTTTTTGTTCTATTTTGTTCTTTCCTATCTAGTCGGACTTGTAATAGCTATTCTATTTAATGAATGAAGAAGGGCAGCCCCAATCTAATTGATTTAGACTCCCTTGCTCCACAATCACAGTCTCTCTCTTTTCTTCTCTTCTCTATACAACTCCAAACTTGGATCTCTTCACCCCCATGCTATCCATGACACCCCAAGGAACAGGCTCACTATTTTCTCCTGGGGACTTACCATCTCCATTATCTCCCCCCCTTAGGTATCCTTCCTTGCGGGGGCCCTCTTCCTCAGTGTGGTTCTTTTTTGTTAGGGCTGGTCCCTTTTGCCCCCCCTCTTCCTTTTTTACTTGTTTATTCTTTTCTCTTTTAGTAATAAATTTATTTATTCATCGGAAAAAAATGTCTCATTAAATTTGGTAACTATCCAATGGTCAGATTGGATTGGAAGGAAATAAAGAGTTGTGGAAATAGAAACTTACTAAAAATTAGAAACTTAGGAGTAGGAACAATAGAAAACGGCAACTAAAGTGAAGAATAGCAACTGAACATAAATTAGAACGTGGGGAATGGAATAAGTAACAAGGAACAAAATAAGAAGAACTAAGAGAAACAAAAACTAGGGCATGTAAGGTTTTGCCCCAGGTCACCACAAGAGAAAGCAAAGAATTGCTGCTAGCCTGCTACTAAGGATTCGATGGACTGAAATAAGAGAAGATATGACTTGAGTCCCTCACTGAAGCCTAGATCAGTCTCCCACCCTGGGTTTAAAGTATCGGTCTGTATCGTACCGTATTGGCCGATACATATCCGTATTGGCCCTTATCGATACAATACATGAAATTTTTAAACCCTTTTGTATCAATACGTATCTTACGATACATACCGATACACACCGATACCCCACCGATACGCACCGATACTCATCGATACTCTATGAAAAATTCAAAATCAAAGTGAAATGTACATTTCGGTATTATCGGTACGTATCAATATGTATCGGTACGTATCGGTGTGTATTGATCGATACATACCGATATGGTCATAAAATGGCCAAAATGGGTAATTTTTTAGAAAATCACAATTTTTTGAGGTGGTTTTATTCCAAAGTTGCTGCAACCATTTTTCTCTCTAATTAAAGTAGAAATCAAGGTTGAGAACAAGGATTTTACATTTATGGGACAACTACAAACCTTGGATTCTTAGTACGATACTCTCAATTTACTGTTTATGCATAATACATGTTATATATAGCTTTTTTTTTTATTTTTTTATTGCAAAAGTGTATAAAAAAGTGTTTCCTATCCATTTATGTACGTATCTTTAGCGTATCTCCTATACAATACGATACCCTCCGATATGTATCTTAATTTTGGCCAATCAATACGGCGACCAATACCGATACTTTAATCCTTGCTCCCACCAATCGACCTAGCATCTCACCAGGTAAATAGTATCTCACAGCAGCTGCATTTCACAAAGTATCAAAGCAAAGCTTCAAGAGTTGTTCAAATTGTGTCTATAGGCTCTAGGGCCTTGGATATATATAAACTGAGATAGATTAAATCAGATTGGATGTAAGAAAGTTTAATAGCTAATAAGATTGTCTTTAACAAAATAGAAACTCAAACCAAAACAGGAAACTCCAACCATAAGAATAAAAAGAAACTATAATCCTATATGCAGGAATAGGTCGTTATAAAGAGTCTTAACCTGTTTACATAACTTAAATACAACTCTGGTACCCCCTCCACGATTTGACACCTTGAAGATAAAGAAACAATAAGCTTTATGATTTCCAAAAGGAGGCCCCACCATGTGCTAATTTCAAGAAACAGAATATCTCCCACGACAACCATAGGCAGTTCTCTTCTTCTTCCTTCTTCGATTTGCATCACTTGTCATTGAGAAAAAGTCTTCTTGATTGCGTTCTCTTTTCACCTCCCTATTCCCACTTGCTCCTTTTTTTTTTTTTTTTGGGGGGGGGGGTTTATAGGAGCCTTTTACATGCAATGTTCGAGATTTTGGTTGAAATCACCGAAAATCTCACGAATTATTTCGGTTTCAGCTGAGTCCATGAAATAGCTTGCAACTTTATAGGATTACATTGTTTCGACTGAAACTTTAAGGTTTCAGTTGAAATCTTGGTAGATTTTGGGCTTTTGTTTTTGGTTTATACTGACCAAAACACTACATTATGTTTATGCAAAAGCCATATTTTAATCAAAATTGTTCGTTATTTCAACTTTTTTGATTGTTTCACCTAAATTTCGACAGAAAGTACTAGAAAATTCCAGTTTTGGGTTATTTTGGCCAAATTGCCTGCAAATTTTGGTGGAAAAGCACGTTGGAGACTACCACAACACATCTACTGTGTCAATTTGGTGCATTTGAACCCCCCCTGGTGGGGAACTCTTTGTGGTACTGACATGGAGCAGGAAGAACGGCTTTGTATTGGTCTTTTGAGTTTCACCTTGGTTGATGATTGTATAATATAGTTGTAACACACACACACACACACACACACATATATATATATATATAAGTTGTAACACTCTAACATTTAATAGTATTAAATGGTTTTTCTTTATTTGTACATTGTAATGCATATTTTAGTTATTTTCATTGAGTTTCATGTGTTATTGTACTAAATTATGCAGCACATATTTGAGAAAGTATACAGCCAAGGTATGCCGTACGCTACCAACCTAGGATTAGAAACCAAACTAGCATTTTGGATTTGTTTTTCAACAATCTAAAGTTTTCATTATGTTTAGAGATACTTAATTAGGGTCCGAAATTTTGGGCCAAAATATGGCCATTTGACCATTGAAATGGTCAAACAAAACCAACCGCTGAAACATACAGGGTTTCGACCGAAACCCAGTTGAAACCCGACCAAGTCAAAACAGACTTCTTGAACCTTGATAGCATGGTACCTGATTAGGTGATTCATGTTTTTTTAGCACTACACCACGAATTGCTGCTTCACTTGTATTACATTTTGTTCCTGTTGGATGTTTATTTGCATCTGTCTGGATGATAAATTCTTTCCTCATTTTTGCTGATTTATTCTAAAAGCATACTTCTTGTGCTTGTCAAGCATGTCTTGTCCCTTCATTTCCTTACTATTGATGTGGCCGGACTGACACAGATCTATCTTGCAGTTGCAAAGGAAACAGAATTTGACTTTTGGGGTTTCATTTTTATCATGCTTGCTGCTATTATGTCTGGCTTTAGATGGTCCATGACTCAGATTCTTTTACAGGTAAGAATGTTGTGGCTTTCTCTCCATGTCTCTCTCTAATCTCAAATATCGCTGTCAGATTTTATCAATTTCTTTATTTCATCTTTTGTAATAGAACCTGACTTTTCATTGTCTTTGCTCCCTACTAATTGAAAATCGGCATCAAGAGAGAAGTCTATGGTAAGCAGCTCCACATTCTTTGATGTCAGTTATTTAGGTTTAATGACTCTTAAAAGGAAAGTACAGGGTGATGCAAGCATGTGCCTATTGGTGCATAAGAGTGTTTACATGCCTGTGGGAATCTTGGTTTCACAGTGTATTACACAGACTGAACCTTTGTTGTCAAAGATTAACATGAACTATCTCTTTCTTTGTTTTTGTAGATAATTACAAAATGTAGATTTAGGATAATTTAAAATTAACAGAAAATATAAGTTGCTTCTATTTGAATATTTTCAGGTTTAAAGAATCCTCTTACATTGATGAGCTATGTGGCTCCAGTTATGGCAGTAGCAACTGCTCTACTCTCTCTTATGATGGATCCTTGGGATGAATTCAAAAAGAACGAGTACTTCAATAATTCATGGCACGTTTTTCGAAGCACTCTCCTAATGCTTTTTGGTGGAACCCTAGCGTTCTTTATGGTAATATTTAGTTGTCAGTTTTTTCTCCCTTCCCTATTTTGGGTCACTGAATGTGAATCTGGTTCGACCGAAAAAAAAAAACAGAATGTGAATCTGCCATGATTTGGATACTCGAAGTATTGCGGGCCATTCAATTTCTACTTGCTACTGTTACACCATCCTTTCAACCTATCTCACATTCTTCATTCTCCATTCCTTGTCTTCCTTTTGCAGGTTTTGACAGAATATATTCTTGTCTCGGTAACCAGTGCAGTAACTGTAACAATTGCAGGGGTTGTCAAAGAGGCTGTTACTATTTTGGTATGACTAGTCTTGTGAATTATTTTTATGTTTTTTAGTGTTGTATGATGTGCTGACATGTTTAATTAATTGATCAGAACTTCTTGGGCTATGCCACTTACTTTTTTGGCACAGCTTGCAAAGAGAATCTTAATCCATACCTGAGATTCCCTAAAGATTCCCAAGTTAGCAGTTGAATCTGCTGAGCCATAGCTGACCTTGGTAATTTGGAGAAACTTGGTGAGTTACCTGGATAATTATGATGAATCCCAACCTTGTACCATGTTGACTATCAAGAATAAGAAGATTAACCCTCCTCTTGACATTTACCCCTGGTTGACAAATTCTCGCTGAGACCTTGTAGGCTTGTACCTATACCCGTTTTTGTACACATACACCCATGTCCTAAGTGTTGGAGACATGTGGATCCTCCTTGAGACATACCCATGCCGGATTCCCATACCAGAACCCATGTCACATAGTTGGGAGGAAAAGAAATTCTAAGACGATGCCAGTTCCTGAATCACTTTTAAGTATAGGATGGTATTCAAACCCCTCTTTTAATATGCAGTGCCATATAACTGCATTACCACTTACAAGAGACCCTTCCACTATTGAATTTTAAGAGATTGACAATTACAGGCTCCATGATGAAACAAAGCTACCTCTTAAGGCTTGCTGTCAATATATAAGTGTCAGTTGAAGCTGGATTCTGGAACATTTGAGAAAATTATGAATTTTATTGTCGGAGTATAAGACAATAGACTGCAAAGCAAGATGCTGGGCATTTTTATTTTTTTTATTTTTATTATTCATAGTAGACATTTGGACCACAGACAAAATACCGGATGTAGGATGAAAAGGGATAGTGGTAAATAATTTTTTTTTTCTTTTGGAGGAGGGTGATAAATAGTGCTTTACATGGAATGACATAGAAATAGAGATCAGTACCGTTCTGGGTTATTTCTTGAGCAATTGGGAGAGGATTGCTACTCACCATGTTAATAAGAAAATTTCTCTTTACTGGGAAACTAAATCTTCCTTTTTTATTTTTTTCCATTCCTATTGCACTTTCAGGTTGCAGTGTTTTACTTCCATGATCAGTTTACCTGGTTGAAAGGGAATGGGCTTGTTATAATCATGGTTGGTGTTGGTTTATTCAATTGGTACAAGTAAGTTGTCGGTCCTTGATTGTTGTTTGCCAATTAATTTCTTTGTTTTTTCTATCTGCAATTACAGAACTTCATTTAATTTCTTTATAAGAATTGAATAATTACAAAAATAAAGGTGAAATCCAAAGCTGCAATAACTATAAAAGCATAAAGCTAATGAGTCATACTATGAAACTTTGGGAGAAGTTTATTGAAGGCCGTTTGAGAAGAGAGAATCATATATCAATGAACCAATTTGGCTTTATGTTAGGTAGATCCACGACAGAGACTATATACTTATTGAGGAGGCTCATGGAAAGATATAGAGATATCAAGGATCTCCATGTAGTCTTTATTGACCTAGAAAAACCTATGACAAAATCCCTAGAGATTTAATCCTGCATGTCATAGTGGAGAGAGTGGTGTCAAGTAAATGTGTGGATGTTATTAAAGATATATATGAGGGTGTGGCGACTAGTGTGAGATCTGTGGGAGGTCAAGGCAAGGAATTCCCAAATTACGATTGCATTGCATTAGGGATCAGCGTTAAGCCCTTATCTATTTGCGCTTATTATGGATGAGCTAACCAAGAGCATTTAAAATGAGGTCCCGTGGTGTATGCTCTTTGCCAATGATATCGTCTTGGTGGATGAGACAAGGATAGAGATTATCCTTAAGAGAGCTTTGGAGATCTACCTTGGAAACAAGAGACTTTAAGATTAGTAGAACGAAGAGTAGAAGATAGAGTAAATGATGTGTAATTTTAATCACAATATGATGGATAATGACATGGGAATTGGAGAAAGAAAGATAATGCAAAGTGACTCTTTAAGACATCTGGGATCAATTATAAATAAAGAAGGTGACATAGAGGATGATGTTTCACAGAGAATCAAAGTGAAATAGATGAAGTGGAGAGGTGTAACCGGAGTATTGTGTGACCGAAGTATCCTGTTAAAGCTTAAGGAAGAGTTTTATAGGACTGTTGTTCGACCAGCTATGATGTATGGGGCGGAATGTTGGGCAATTAAGAAATTTCGTATTGCGAAGCTATGTGTAGCAGAGATGAGGATGTTAAGATGGATTTGCGGAAAAACTAGAAAGGATAAAATGGAGCATGTCAAATAGATCATGTGATTAGGAATTTTTCTAAAGACTTAAAATGATAGTACCTCGTAATTTTAACTTCATTGGAAGATATGAGAGTACTTTCTTATTGTATTTGATTTGTTAGCTGTGGCACCAGATTCTTATCAATATTTGCCACTATATCTGAAGGGTCCATTGCTTAGAGCAATAGTAAAGGGTTCGGGCTGCCAGGAAAAATGCCCGGGTTTGAGTCTTGATGGAGGCTACTGTGCACAAAAGATGCCAAATGTTGGGACTGACTCCAAACTCAGCCCTTCCAGGCAAGGATTCAAAACACGGAATTGGGGATCGAATCAGTCCCTGCCGATTCCGATCCAAATCAGATGGAATTGGACCCAAGAACCTAGAATCAGCCCTTATTTCTGAAAACTCAGCAATTATAGGCTTCTTGGCAAGAATCAACCGATTGAATCATTTGGAATTGGGATCAATCGTGGCCAATGCGACTGATCCGATTCTGATTTTTGAAACGGTGCTCCCATGGCTATACATAGATAGGACCACCACTGGGTAACTGCCCTTTATATCTGAAGGGGATAAGAGTAAAACTAAAATTATTTAAAAAAAAAAATTGGGCAGAGAAATCTTGTGTTAAAAGGAAGGGGCTCCTCGTCTTCTCCTTACCAATCAGTATCTATTATTATTGTAAAATATGAAAATCCTGTTTGTATCAAAGGAGTTGTCAACAACTCATGCCAGTTTGAAAGGAAAACCTGACAATTAGTTTTGAGTCAACTTTGTACTTCTCTCTTTTGAGATCACCATAGTCCAAATTATGGAAGTATTATTCTGGTAAATACCTGTGTGTATATATTTGTATAGAATCTATCCAAGTCTCTGGTTATCTCTTTGAAAAATAAAAATTCAAGTCTCAATGCCTGCTTTTGTGGTATAAAATGACTTCCGTAGTTATTAAGGTAATGGCCCCGGTGACAAGGGGACCCTTGATGCTCAAGGAGATCAATAGCTTTGAGTGTGAAGGCATTCAGATCATTCCTAGAGATGACAACATGGTGGTATGCCTCACCATGCATTTTAAGCTCACTTGGAATTGGCATAAAATGTTGCAATGATGACGTTGCCCTTGGGCACCTTGACAATTGTGGATACTTTTGGGGTCTTGATGAGTTCATTTCATGTTTATGAGGGAGCTCCGCTGTACTTGATCAACATGGTGGTATGCCTCACCATGCATTTTAAGCTTTTGCTACCACTTCCTGTCATGTAATTTTGATGTGATCAAATCATGATAACTTTGAGCCGTTAAACCTATTTCTTGATAAAATCTATCAAGCGCTACAACTGTATCATATAATAAGATTTTTTTTTCACCTTTTTTTTTTTTTTTTCTTTGTTGTTGATAATGATTGCTGGATAAAATTTATGCAGCCCTACCACTATTTCCATGTTAAGATGACAACACCTTTAGCTTTTCTTTGCCACAATTAAAATCATTAGCATCAGCAATTCTCATGTCACATTACATAATATGTGGGGCAAGCCGAAGGGGGGAAGCAACTACGAAGCCCCGTGGAGCTTGTGTAACAATATGCAAAGCTAACATCCAGCAATCCCAAGGGAAAAATGAAGAAGAGAAGAAGAGAAGAGAAGGAGAGAACTGAGAATGCTGGTTCACAGAATTGTAACCAGCAGTCTCCCTTACCTTTCTTATTTATAACTGAGCTTATTACAAGTTAAATAGCAGACTTAATAATATTCTAATCTACCTTAACTAGGAAATAAACAGAAGAGGAAACAAACTAAGAATAAAATCATAGTACTAATAAGAAACGTAAATAGTGTGAGAGTCAAGACACCACAAAGATGCCATTGACTCACACATGTACCCTTTGTACCGTGGGTACCCTTTGCACCCCCACGGTACGAAGGGTCCATTTGACCTTTAACACTCCCCCTCAAGCTGGAGCATACAGATCACCCATGCCCAGCTTGGAACATCCTTTTCCGAAGGCAAGGGCTTGGTAAACTTATCACCAAGTTGGTCAACGGAAGCAACGAATAGAGTGACAATCAACTTATTCATGACAACATTATGCACAAAATGACAATCCACTTCATTGTGCTTAGTGCGCTAATGAAAAACAATATTACTTGCAATATAGATGGCTGCCTGATTATCACAGAACATCTTCATAGGTTGAGTGGCCGGAAAGCCCAATTAATGAAGTAATGACTTTAACCACATCAATTCAACTGCAATATTAGCCATAGCTCGATATTCAGCTTCTGCACTGGACCTAGCAACCGTAGATTGTTTTTTACTTGGCCAAGTAACAAGATTACCACCCACAAATGTGCAATATCTGGTGGTTGATCTCCTGTCGCCATCAACACTATCCCAATCTGCATCAGAGAAACCAATCAAATCAACACTCTGATGGAGACGATAAACGAGCCCCTTCCTTAGAGCTCCTTTCAAAAACTTCAAGATACGACAGACTGCCTCCCAATGTATCTTCTTAGGAGATTGCATGTATTGACTAACCACTCCAACGGCAAATGATATGCCCGGTCTAGTGACAGTGAGGTAAATAAGTTTTCCCACTAATCTTCTATACCGGTATTTGTCTTGAAGTCTTCACCATTAGTAGCTCCAAAATTTTGATGAGGGTCCATTGAAGTGTCAACCGGTTTGGAGGCCAACATTCCCGTATCAAATAGAAGATCTCCTTTGGGATAAGCTAATCCCTTTCTTACTCTGAAGAACTTTAATGCCAAGAAAATACTAGAGGGATCCCAAGTCCTTCATTTGGAATGCCAATGAAGATAAGATTTAACTTCAGTAATACCAGCATCATCATTGCCGGATATAATGATATTATCCACATAAACAACAAGAACAACAATCTTGGACTTTTGGTGCCTAACAAACACCAAGTGATCAAAGTAGCATTGTGAGAACCCACAACGAAGGACAATAGAACTAAGTTTGTCAAACCACGCCCATGGACCATAGTGATTGCTTCATCCCATAGATGGCCTTGTGAAGGTTACATACTCTACCAGAATTCTCCCCCTGAGTGACATACCCTGGAGGGTGCTTCATATAAACTTCTTCTTGAAGGTCACCATATAGAAAAGCATTTTTGATATCCATCTGATAGAGTGGCCAATCGAGATTGACAGCAAGAGAAATAAGAACCCGAACGGAGTTCAACCATGCCACCGGAGACAGTGTTTCGAAGTAGTCAACATCATAGGTCTGAGTATATCCTTTGGCTACCAATCATGCTTTAAGGCGCTCAATAGAACTATCAGGATTATATTTATTAGTGTACACCCATCGACAAGCACAAGATCCTTACTAGGAGGTAAATCCACAAGAGTCCATGTCTGACGGGATAATAGTGCATCCATTTCCATGTCCATAGCTACTTTCCACCTAGGTTGAGACAAGGCCTCATAATGAGATTTAGGAATTGAGTTAGTAGACAAAGAAAAAGCAAGATTGCGAAAAGAAGATGGAAGATGAGAAATAGACATAACTTTTAGTAGGATAGGCCGCTAATGATTTCTGAGTACAAGAACGCATACCTTTCCGAAGGGCAATGGGTTGGTCAGAGGGACCTAGAGTATCAGGATCAGGCTGGTCGGTGGGCAGAGCAGGACTGGTTGTGGAGGATGGTGGCACAATCTTCCGATGCCGTTGATACACTTATAGGGGAAGAGTAGGCTCATCGGCAAGAGATATGGGAACCGGAATAGGTGGTTCAGTAGGAGTTGCAGGAAAAGTTAAAGATGGAATAGAAGGAGAATAATAAGTAGTACTTTCAAAGACAGTAACATCAGCACTGACAAATTTTCGATGAGAAATTTGGTCATAACACTTATACCATTTTTGGGTTTGAGAATAACCAAGAAATAAACATTTAACAGCCCGAGGAGATAATTTATCAACTTGGGTTCTAAAATATGGACAAAACACACACATCCAAAAATTTGAGGAGGAAGACTAAACAAAGATGTATGGAGATATAAAACAGAAAACGGGGTATGATTTTCTAAAACAGGCAAGGGCATACGATTGATAAGGTAACGGGCAATAAGAACTGCATCACGCAAAAAATGTTTAGGTACATGCATGTGAATCATAATGGATCGGGAAACTTCCAACATGTGTCTATTTTTCCAATTTGCAAACCATTTTGTTGAGGAGTATATGAGCAACTAGTTTGATGGATCATGCCATTAGATAAACAAAACTCAGAGATTTCATCCTGAGTATATTCAAGTGCATTGTCAGACCGAAAGTTTTTAATTAAAGCATCAAACTGAGTTTTTATTTCTTGATAAAAGTTTTTTAACACAGAGAGAAATTGTGACTGATCTTTTAACAAGTAGACCCAAGTCAAAAGAGAATAGTCATCAACAAAACTAACAAAGTAAGAAAAACCTAATCTATTACTAGCTCGACAGGGTCGCCAAATATCTGAATGAACTAAAGAAATAAAGCCAAACTACGAGTCACACTACGAGCAGGAAACGTGGAGCGATGATGCTTCCCAAGTTCTCAAGCCTCACACTGAATACGAGAAAGAGAGCGACAACTGGGGACCATCAGCTGAAGCTTAGAAAAGGAGGGATGCCCAAGAGGGAAGTGCCAATGAAGAGAAGAACCACTAATAGTTGTAGCAGGAGTAGTAGTTGGACCAGTGCCATCCAAATAATAGAAACCAGCCCGCTCAAGCCCTCCACTAATCGTCCTCCTAGTCTGAAGGTTCTGAAAAACACAAAAGGGGAAAAATGTTATGGAACAACTGAGAGACTTAGTAAGTTGACTGACAGATAAAAGACTTAAGGGCAATTTGGGAACATAGAGAACAAAGGACAAATTCATAGATGAGGTAGGAGAGACCACACCATGACCTGTCACTTGAGTAGAGGAACCATCAGCAAGAATAACAGGCGAAGAATTAGAAATATTAGAATTGGAAGAAAACAAGTCGGACTTACCCGTCATATGGCTGGAAGTACCGAAATCAATAATCCAAGGCGTGGAAGTAGAGGTAAGAAGGGCAGAGTTACCTGTGTGGGCTAAAGTAGCAGTGGAAGTGGAGGTTGATGCAGACTCAAGCTGTTGGAGACGTATGAGTAGTTGATGAAAATCATCATGAGACATAGTACCAGTGGAAGAAGCTCCTGGTGCAGATGCAAGTGTGGTGTCTCCAGAAGTACCACACTCAGAATCAATAGTGATAGTATTAGCTAACTCATTAACCCACTCTGGCCGGCCATGTTTTGCCCAACATGTTTCCACAAAATAATTTGGCTTACCACAATAGTTGCATTGCCGAGAGGACTTGTCAACTGGTTGTCCTGCTATACCACAACCATAAGAACCATGACCATGGCCTTTTGCAGAACCACGACCAGCAACAAAGGAAAAGTTGTCTTTAGTAGAAGAGTCAACCTTAGATGGAGACACCAAACGATGAAGATGGGAGAAGACCTCATTGAGAGAGGGCACCTTCTCGCCAGTAAGAAATTGACCTTTAATAGACTGATAAGTAGGATTAAGTCCAGCCAAGAATTTGGAGACGTGGAACTCAGAACATTGTTGCTTTGACTGATCCAGATTAGTGGTACAAGGTTGATGTATCTGGAGTTCTTCAACTATGCCTTTATACTCACTAAAATACTCATTAAGAGTTTTGTCACCCTGCTTGAAGTTGAACATATTTTCGTACAATTCATGAGTATGAGCAGTATTTTCCTCCTGTGAGAAACTCTCATGTAAATCCTCCCAAACCCCGTTGGCAAGAGTGTGAAACATGACATTGGAAGCAATAGAAGGTTCAACACTGTTCCACAACCATATTTTAACAACAGAGTTCTCACACATCCAATAACATAAGCAGATTTAGTAGTAGGATCCTTAGGATCAATTTTGGGAGGGTTATCAGTAATTTATTGAAGTTTTCCATTAGCATGAATATAGGCATGTACAGCCTGGGCCCAGAGAAGATGGTTGGAAATCCCGGAAACCTTGATAGTAGTTACCTGGATTTGACATGATCGATGGGGGCTTTTGGTTCAGCCATAGGGGCATTAGAAACTCAACCAACTAAGTGAGATTGAGAGAGCAACAAATAGGAACCTCAAAAAGGGCAACAAACACTTGGCTACAGCAGATATAAGGGCTGGCAGCAGAAAAACAGAAAAACAGGGTACTGGCAGCAGCAAAAGTAGGGAAATTTAAGGTTAAAAAAAAGTTCAGGAAAAGGTCCCAAATTAGGATCGAAGGAAGCACCTGAGGAGGGGATTAAAACCCCAAAGTCTGAGCCTGATTAGAGAACCAGGGTAGAAGATATGGTTCCAACTTTGAGGGTGAAAAAATCCCCAAAAACAGAGTAGCCGCAGGTATGAATGAGGGTCCCAGAAGTACTTGATCAAGCCACCAAAAGGAGGTGAAACACGGGTCAAGTGTCCCTTTACACCAGAAGAAACAACCTCCAAAAGCTTGGATCCATCAGCAGGTAGAGTAGTAATTAGCAGTAGCTTCAATACTTGCACAATTATCTCCAGAAATTGAGCAGCAGTCATGAACAAGGAAAAAAAAAATAGACCTCTAGATCAGAGGGACTCCATAATACTCAAGGTAGTAATGAAGAAGAGGAATACTAAGTGATTAGGCAGCACAGGTTGCTGCAACCAGAAAAGGGTCAATCATTTGATGAAGGACCAAAGCACTAGAGTTACAAGAAGAGATCACTAGGTTTAATTTGGCTCTGATACCAAGTAACAATATGCAAAGCTAACACCCAGCAATCCCAAGAAAAAAAGGAAGAAGAAAAGAAGAAGAAGAGAGAAGGAGAGAACCGAGACTGCTGGTTCACAGATCGTCACCAGCAGTCTCCTTTACCTTTCTTATTTAGTTATTTATAACTGAGCTTATTACAAGTCAAATAGGAAACTTAGTAATATTGTAATCTACCTTAAATAGGAAATAAACAAAAGAGGAAACAAACTTAGAATAAAACCCTGGAGCTAATAGGAAACATAAATAGTGTGAGTCAAGGCACCAAAGAGATGCCATCGACTCACTCATGGACCCTTGTTACCGTGACCTCATTTAACAGCTTGAATGGGAGTCGACAAGTCGCTTTGCTTACAGAATAGAATGCAAGCAAGGATGGTCGTAGATCAACATAATGAGAGGAACCAAAATTCATAGCAAAAGAAGTACGACTCCAACGGTTACTTAAAACAAAGGGGCCCGTGATGCTCCTTGGCATCCAATAGTACTTTTGAGTATTGTGACTTGAAATTTCATTTGCCAAAAAAATTGAATTTTGTTGACTATTGAAAAACGATCCTAGTTTAGAAATTACCTCAAGAAAAAGGGCATACCCAATGCACGAGGCTCGGGGTCATAATGTATGCAGTCTTACCCTCACTTCGGGGAGAGGCTGTTTCCTGAGTTTAGACAATACCTCGCATTTCGTTGATGAGTAAACTTTGTGTTTTTATTTTTTTATTTTTTATTGCAGCATTCCAAGTCAGGAGAGTAATGCTATGGTAGGGAAAATTTCCTCTATCTTCATATGTTGGTTTAATTGAAACTATAAAATTTCTCTTCATCTGAAGTCCAGCTAGTCTGGTACTAGAATGATACTTTGGTGTCTTGTTGAGTCCATTCAGGTTTATAGGAAACTCATCTGTTCTTGATTAACATTGCAATGGTAACTTATCCTAAAGTTTTATATCAACAAATAACCAATTGCAATTGAAGCTTTAGATGCCACTTCTTATTGTGAAATTTCATGGATGCCATCAAATCATGTTAACTTTGAATCTTTGAGATCTAATATGGACAAAATTTCTGGGCTTAATATATATATTTTTTTAAATATAAAAAATAAATTGTAGGCCTCATATTGTATTATTTAGCTCTTCAAATCTTGTGTAAAAGTTCCCCATGTGTTTTAAATGGTAGTCAAGTATTAACAGACCCAGCCAATCGTGTAGACTCTGTAGCTTAGCTCTAGTTGTGATTGTTGACTGAAGTCTTTTGATTCACTGAATGTTCAATCTCACAAATATTCTTTTCCCTATCCCTGTTTATTTAACATATTGATCTTGGTCAAGCTGAACCTGTTAAGACTTTGAGACCATTAAGCTATATCAGGTCCGAGTGAGAAACAAAGCTTGGGTGAAGCCTGAAATATAGAATTACTGATAAATGTCCTCAAGTATTTATTGGGAATGCTTGAATAATTGTTTTATCATTCTGTTGCTTTAATTATCTAAGAAATGAGCTGTATTTTCAAGCTTACAGTTGCTTCCCTATGGCAGAACTTTGTCTAATGCGCCTTTGTGCATCATTTTTTACTCTCAGATACCAAAACCTACAGAAACACCAAGAAAGTGAAGACAATGAAGCAGGTTTTGTCTCCACCAACGTTGCTGCAAAATATGTCATCCTGGAGGAGATGGAAGATCAAGTTGATGATGCATGACTTCTACTGTGATCAGCTTGGATTTTTGAACTTATGTGAGTCTTGCTGGATGCTTACTTGAATGAACATCATGAATTGCGAAAACTGAATTTTGAAACCTTGTCCTTAGATTAATTTTTTTTCCTTATAACCTTGCACCTTGCTCCTTGCTCCTTGCTGTCCATGCTGGTCATCTAGCCTTAATATAGTGACATCTGGCTGCATATGTTTGTGTCTCCTCTGGTAAATCCTAAATCCTTGAGTGATGTCCTCATCAATTCTCCCAGGGTGGGAAGAATTCACCTCCGGTGAAAAGTCTGATATTTCACTAGAAAATCTGGATTAAGGTATCGAAGTTTGTCCCCGGTGATCTATATGCAATCTAGATTAGAATCTTATCGGGACCAGCACTTGTTGCAGGCAACTTCTTCCATGTACTCCTTGGAAATGGCTCTAATACCAAATTGATGCAGGGTTTGGGGAATCTAATACAAGTTTTCCTTTGCTGTCCCGCTGCCTCCTTTCTGTTAATTGATGAATCCCCATTGTGTTTGAAGCTATAGTTTAAGATAAAAAGTGGGGAAATGGGGACTGGTAGAAAAGGAATAGGGGAGGAGGAAGAGGGTGGTAGCATAACAGGGAAGAGTTACAAAAAAGAGAGGGGCTTTGCTTCATACCATCTTTGATTCGCTCCAAGGTTTGCAGGAATACTCATACTGGAAAGAATAGGAGAAATCTCCAAGTTTAACATCATCTTCCTTGTTTTCCATTTCAAAATACAACCTTTTTAAAACCCAAAATAAAAACAAAGAGAAACAACTCCCTAATAACTACTTTTCCAGCAATAACTCCCTAATAACTCCCTTACAACATTTGTACATAATACTTTTGATGTTAAATAAAATAAAATACAACAAGATAAAGCAAGTTACACATAATGCTAGTTATCTAGCCATAATGTAGTGACATGTGGTTAGTCCTAAATCCTTGAGTGATTTGTCATCATAGACCCTAAGGTCCTGTTAAATAATATTCTCGGATTATGATTCTGTTTTAGTTATTATGTTATTTTGTTACTCTTAAGCAAGGATTAAAGTATTGCTATCAATCACCGTATAGGGTGGCTAAATTTAAGATATGTATCAGAGGGTATCATAGCGTATCAGAGATACTCTAAGATATGCTAGAGATTAAAGATTAAAGTATCAGTATCAGTTGCTGTTACGGTCGGCTAAATTTAAGATACGTATCACCATATCGGAGGGTATCGTATCTTATCGGAGATACTTTAAACCATGACTCTTAAGTCTTAAGTAGGGAGGGGTGTTTTGGGTATTAGTTGGTATAAGTACTTTAACTTGGTGTAAGTTGTTTTGGTTAGTATAAATACATTCTCTAGCCCACGGTTTGTGTATTCTGTTTACATACTAACCGTGGGTAAGTTCTCTCTCTCTCTCTCTCCTCTTCTTCCTGTTGCTACTGGTTGTAATGGACTGATATTGTGACATGGTATCAGAGCATTAAAGATCCAGTAGTTATTACAGTTCTCCTATTTTGAGAGTTCCCCTTGGTATTCTCTTTTGGTCAGTATATATATATATATATATTTCTGAAACCCTAGTTGATAATACTATGAAGAACTAGGCTTTCCAACTGCTGTGATGTGTCATCTACATCCCAACTGATGGCTACAATTGAAGTCTGTGATACTCTGTTTTTCTGAAAATATTTGGCAGTCTTGCATGGTGCAATTACTTTCTATCTGGCCAACTGAGCAGTCTCTTATTTCGGGGTTTTAAATTTCCAATCTACAAGGGTTCTTAGACCACAATATGACCCTGATCCAAGCTATTGTTACAGATTAATTTCTCCTCATAATCTGACTGTCGGTATCCTGTTTTTTGGTTGTTTTCTGGCAGCATTGATTCTGCCCTCTGGATTTCTCCTGCCCTTCTAAGGTTTTATTCCTCACCATTTGAAGGCCCTTCGACCACATTATTGGGTCATTCTGACCCCTTTTTGTTTCTGGTATTACAAATCACCCAAATCTGGGTTTCAAGGCTGTTTTCTCTTACCGCAAGCTGGTTCTATCTGGTTTATTACTGCTGAGTTGATCTACAGGATGCGAGTTGTTTCCTTCTAAGGATATATACATTGTAGTTCTGTTATGTGTTCTTGGACAGTATCTGGTTCATCTCTGTGCTGTTATTTTGATCTCAGGGGTACCATTGGGCAGTCAAATTACCTTCTCTGGGCATAGGCCATGGAAGTCTATATCACAGCCAAACAGAAGATGGATTATTTGACTAAGACTCTACCTGATCCCACTATTGCTGATTACAAAGATTGGAAATCTGAGAATGCTACTTTACTCTGTTGGCTATGGAATAGTATGGAGCTCTTAGTGGTTGCCAATGTCATGTTTCATAAGACTAGAAAAGGTGTCTGAGAGGAACTCAAAGAGATTTTTTCTCAAGACAAAAATTTGTCCAGGATCTATGACTTGTATGAGAAATTCTTCTCCTTCAAACAGGATGGCATATCTGTTGGTGACTATGACAGTACTCTTAAAGGCATGTGGGAGGAACTCAATGTCTATCAGCCTCTCTCCACAGACATTTATGTTCTCGAATCTCAATGTGCCGAGTTTCTTGTTGCTAAGTTCCTGTCTGAATTGGGTTCTGATCTTCAACCTGTTAAGAGTCAACCATTCGCTGGTGAGAATATCCCCTCTATCAATAATGCCTATTGGAGAATTCAGTGGATTGTGTCCACCTCTGAGCCAAACCTGATTTCACTACCACTTCTAAGGACACTTCTGCCTTCGTTGTTAATGGTGGAGGTTGTGGTCATGGTAATGGTGCTCCTGGTAGAGGTTGTGGAACAAGGGGAGGTCATAGACGTGGCATGGGTGATCATGGTACTCCACCCTCTGATCCAGTTGTTCGTTGGTGTACTCATTGTGGTCTTCCTAATCACAATGTTGACAAATATTGGATGAAGCATGGCAAGCCCTAGCGGGAACAACAACAATTTGCTAATGCTATTGTTTATAATGGGAATACTGATGTGGTGCTCCCAAATGACACTACTTAGACTCCTACACCTGGAGGTGGTGTCTCATTCCATGTTGATATGAGCAATCACCTCCTCAAACGAGTTCTGCAACTTGAGACATGCTCTTCCACCTCCATGGCTACATTAGCTCGTTTATGTATTACCAACATGTCTCACTTCCTCATTCCTCACTCCCTGGGTCGTTTCTCAGGCGCTTCCTCACATATGACTAATAAGCCCACTTTGTTCTCAGCAGTCTGATTCTTCATCACAAGTTATCCTTGCCGATGAATCCTTTACTAATGTTACTGGTCATGGTGTGGTTCCTTTGTCTTCTATGCTTTCATTATCTACTGTACTTCATGTTCCCAAGTTACCTTTTAGTCTCTTATCTGTTAGTTAATTTACTAAAATTATTAACTGCACTATTATATTTTGTCCTTCTCATTGCGTTTTTCATGATCTCAAGACAAAGATGACGATTGGTGGCGGGCATCGGCTCATGAGAGGGATGGCCTATTGTACTTTGATCTTGCCTCCTCATCTACAATGGTGTCTGCTACCTCTACTAGCGTTTCTCCTTTACATTGGTACTACCGGTTGGGGAACTTTTCTCTTACCAAGCTACAACATATGATTCCTGGTTGCAAGTCTATTTCCCATATTGAGTGTGAAGCTTGATAGCTTGGCAAGCATCACTGTTCTATTTTTTCATCTCGTAGAGAGTCTAGAAGTTGGTCTTTATTTGATTTAGTTCAGATATTAGGGGGCCATATAGGATCAAAAGTCGGTCTGATTTTTCTTACTTTGTTTTATTTATTGATGATCATTCTAATGACTTGGTTGTACCTTTTGAAAGATGGTTCTGAAATGGTTTGTCTTAATTTTATAATGAAATAAAAGTTTAGTTTGGTGTTTGTTTGAAAGTTTTGGGTACCGATAATGCTCTTCAAGCTTACTCAACATGGGATTTCCTCTTTTTGTTCTGACCATGGCTTGATTCACCAAACCAGTTGTTCTTACACACCCCAACAAAATGGTGTGGTTGAGCTTAAAAACTGACATTTGTTAAACATTACTAGGTCTTTAATGTTCTATATGAATGTCCTTAAAATTTATTGTTGGGTGGTGCTATGTTGACCGCCTGTTTTTTCATTAACCAGATGTTGTCCTCTATCCTTCATAATAAAACTCCATTTGCTGTTTTTTTCCCCTAACAACCCCTTGTTTATTTTATTTCCTCGCATCTTTGGCTGTCAATGTTTTGTGCATATTCTTCGTCCTGGCCACGATAAACTGTCTCCTCCGTCCACAAAGTGTGTCTTTCTCGGTTACTCCTGAACCCAAAAGGGCTACCCGTGCTTTGATCCTCTTACTCAACAATTTGTTAGTGCTGATATATATATATATATATATATTTTTTTTTTTTTTGAATACACCCTATTTTGGTGCCTTTGTTTTTTATTTGGGTCCTATCTCGCCTACTACCCCACCAATTCCTTGGCTCATTACTCTTGAGGTTTCGGACCACAAGCCTACAAGGTTGCCCTTACAGATATACAATTGTCATCCTAAGAAATCAGTGACTCTCCCCGCCATTCCTTAGCCTCCTCCATCCGACTCTTTGCCTGGAGATTCTCCCTCTAATGCTGATCTCCCAATTTCACTTCGGAAAGGTACCCATTCGGCCATTCCTATACTAAGAACTCTTTAGTTATCTATCTGATTGCAAATTATGTTTCCATTTCTCATCTTCTTTCTTCTCTTCTTCAATTTCCTTTATCCCTTACATCCCACTCCATTCCTTCCAGTTACAAAGATGCTATGCTAACCCTGAGTGGAATACTGCAGTGGATGTGGAAATGGATGGCTTGCTATCTCATAAGACTTCGTCAATGGTAGACCTACTTCCGGTAAGGACCTTGTATGATGTCGTTGGGTGTATACTATTAAGTATAACCTTGATGGTTCAGTTGAGTGATTGAAGACTCTTTTTGTTGCTAAGGTTACTCAGACCTATGGAATTTACTACTTTGAGACATTCTCCCCCATTGCTTGGTTAACTTCTGTGTGCATCCTGATATCTGTGGCTGTAAATCTTGATTGGCCCCTTTATCAATTAGACATCAAGAATTATATTTTGTATGGTGACTTGTAAGAGGAGTTTTATATGGAGCAACGTCCTAGGTATGTTGCTCACGGGGAGGATACTACCAAAGTTTGTAGGCTGCACAAAGTCATTTATGGGCTGAACAATCCCCACATGCATGGTTTGGTACTTTGGTGAATTTAGCAAAGTTGTTGTTGCATATGGTTTTTCTCACTGTTACCTAGATCACTCGGTTTTTGTTTGTCGTCATGACTCTAAAGTTATTATACTAATCGTTTATGTTGATGACATCATTGTTTCTAGCAACAATTTGTCTAGGATTGCATAGGTCAACAGTTACTTACAACAACACTTTCAGATGGAAGACTTGGGTGCTTTCTACTATTTCCTTGGTATTGAGGTCATCAAAGTAAGAATGGACTCAGTTTGTCTCAACGGAACTTTGTTCTTGATCTTCTGAGTGAGACAAGAATGTTAAGCTATAAGCCTGTAGATATTCTTATGGACGCTCATATCAAACTTGGAGCATCTAATGACAAAGAGTTTGAAGATAAACATCAACATCAAGGACTTGTCGGTAAACTTATATATCTTACCGTTACCTAGCCTGACATCTCCTATGTTGTTGGTGCCATTAGTCAGTTCATACAAACACCTAAGTAAGTTTATTGGAAGGTAGCTTGTTGTATATTGAGATACCTTATGGGTGCACCAGGGAAAGGCCTTTTTTATCGTCGTCATGGTCACATTGGTATTGTTTGTTATTTCAATGTTGATTGGACTGGTGCTGATGGGGACCAATGTTCTACTACAGGCTATTGCACCTTTTTTGGGAGTAATCTTGTTACATGGAGGAGTAAGAAAAAAATTGTTGTGGCTCGTTCAAGTGTTAAATCTGAGTATCGAGCTATGGCTGACCCTGCAGCCTGAGTTGATGTGGCTTGGGTCCTTTGTTCAAATGCTTGGTTATTCAGTCAACAAGCCAATGATGATGTTTTGTGGTAACCAAGAAGCCATTTACATTGCTAATAATCCAGTTTTTCATGAGAGGATGAAGCATATTGAAGTAGATTTCCATTTTGTTTGAGATGTTGTGATGAAGAAGTTGATCTCCACTCCATTTGTCAACTCTCATAATCAACTTAGGATTTGTTTACCAAAGCCTTGTTTTGGAATGTTTTTCTACAAGGATATTCCAAGCTGGACATGGATAATGTCTATGCTCCAGCTTGAGAGGGAGTGTTAAATAGTAGTCTCGATTTATGTTTCTGTTTTAGTTATTTTGTTATTTTGTTAGTTTTAAGTAGTAAGGGGTGTTTAGGGTATTGGGTGGTACAAGTACTTTTAAGTCGGTGTTAGTTGTTTTGGTTAATATAAGTCCATTCTCTAGCCCACGCTTTGTGTATTCTGTTCACAAAACAAACCGTGGGAAAGTTCTCTACTCTTCTCTTCTTCTTCCTTGGTGCTACTGTTTGTCTTTAATGGACTGATATTGTCGCAGTTCCCTTCTCACATGTCAATTTTCCACCCAAATAGAGTTGGCCACATGGCAAATAAAGATTTTAAAAGGCCTGAGGATGCACACTAATGCATGGACAGAGTATGCGTGCCAATACAAGGATGCATGCAAATACAGGGGAGAGTGTTTGAATGGACTAGGCTCTGAAATATGATGCATGGCTAATCTAAACCTTGTCCTCTCCATCCGATTTACACATCATGCTTCAACGTGGCACACTGAGATGGACCACTTTGAAAACCCTTCATCTCTGGGCGGTGCGAAGGTCATTTTTCTTTCTTGAATATTTCTATAAGAGAATAAAGGCTGGAATGAATTATGCAACTTCTATCAGTCACCTTGTAATTGCATGTACAGAACTATTTGCTTAAACTCAACCCAACTAACACTTACTAACTAATGGGGTCAGCAACACAATTACTCTTCTTCCATTCTGCCTTGTTTAAGTCTATTGCAACTAGATAGATAACTTGATTCTACAAAGCAATAGAAACCTGTTTAAAGGCACAAAGGCTTATGAACCTTTCATCAACCACAAATTACTTAAAATTCATTAGAGAACAACTAATACTGAATAAACACTCAATGAAAAAATGGAAGGAGGTAAGGAATTAATTCTAATGTTAGTCTAATGAAGAAAATGGCATTAAAGCATAAGTAGATTAATAAATATTATTCATTTTAAAGGAGGACATAGGAGCATGAAAAACAGAAGAAGACTATGAGCTTTCAAACCAATACACTGAATGTTGCATGTTGTTTCTGTAGATTCATTTCTGATATTTTTCCTTCTTATAAGAAAGACGGAGAATACAAAAAGGGATGCCCATCCTGGGAGTCCTAACAGTCTAGTCTGATAGAAAGGAGAGCTGAAGATTTCAAACTATGTCAGTTCTAGAACCTTCTATAATGTGTTTGGAAATGAAAGTTACATGATTGCTCTCGGGCATGTGCCTATCTGGAAAATGCATGCAGTCAGATGCTTGATTGGCTTTGGGAGCTACACAAAGAACCAGCAAGAACTCAGTTCACATTCTCGAAGGCATGATATCTTGTTGTCTTGAAAAGTCCCCTTGGTGCACCATTGTTAAAACAAATACTAAACCTATCACTGTTTGAATGCTGTTTCTATTGACAGCTAAACATAGAATGTATAGTATATTAGGAAAAAAATGAGTACTAATTTAACTACTAGATGCTGCTTTTAGTTGCTGAAACATCAGATGATGATGTAAGGGGGGGGGGGTTCTGTACAAAAATATAATAAGCAAATGATCTTCTCTATTGCTCACATGAGTTGATTCAACTCTCTAGTAATGGTCTTGGTGAAATAAATGCCATTATATATATATATATATACTTCTGACAAGGGAAAGGAAGGCATAGTGATGTAGATTTGTACACTTAAAACCCATTTTACTCTGCTTCTCGCTTGCTTATGAATTTCCATATCCGCATAGTGTGTGCAGTGGATCAATGTTCAAGTTGAAGCTCTTCACCGAAGATGAGTTAAAGTTGGGAATAAACAAATGGTACTTGGGTTTCCTTATGGATGATGGTTGCTTAACTGATGTTCTCGTGAAGAAACTTGAGTGAGAAGTAATCTGTTGGCCAACCTCAGAAATGCAACTTCTACATATCTTGACCAGGTCATTAGCTTTACCAATATGATTTAATGGTTCCTCGATGAGCCCATAAGTGGAAAGTTTGCATGGATAGAAAGTATAAGCAAATCAGCCCTTCGCTTTGGAAGATTTTGACCAGAAGACATGCATTTGCTATTGGAAATTCTCTCAAAAAACTTTGCAGTTTTTGAAACGTTAATGTATGTGAGTGTACCCATTAAAAATGTATGTGAGTGTAACTAGAACTGCCAGAAAAAGGAGAAAAAAACAGAGGAATTCAATTGATTCTTATTCTTGTGGTTTTTATCTATGGATAAATCTGTTCATAGCCAAGCTAATTACAACAGATTTTGTAACCTCTTTTTTCTAACCTTACCTCCCTCGTTTGAGCAATTTGGAATTAGAGACAGAATGAGATTTCACTTTTGGCTTGGTTCAGTTGATTCATGGGGCTTAGTTTGTGGATAAATAGCTCAACTTGAGCCACAACCACAAAAAAATAGCTGGCTTTACTGGAACCAAAATCTCATCATCTTCTTCTACCTTTGGGTTTCTGCAACAATAGAAATGGATGTAATGAATGCTATAAACAGTATGTGAATCTTTGTAAACACAATGTTCAATACCGAGCTTTCCTTCGTACTTGAAAGAAGAAAAAGTGGAGAAATTATGAAGATACAACAGAACATAGAAGGATAAAACAAGGGCTTCGACGAGACAAGGAACTCAAGGCTCCGTTTGGTTGCAAGGGAAGTGAAAATTTTTACAAACCTGAAAAGCAAACTTTTGTAATCATTACCCAACATGATTTTTTGTTATCAATACAGAAAAATATGAAACAGAATGGAGAAAAATTTTGGGAATAAATTATCTCCATTTTGAACTTCCTAGCAACCCAGCTTAAACTCGGTTGGGGAGAACCTAATTTAATTTGAATTTACCACATCTGCATTATTAGTATAGGATTAGCTTCTACTATCTAACTACTTGGAGTATTATGTTGATTCCTTCCCTGTCTGCCCTGTTTATTTTTCAAAACTTAACTTCATCAGATGTCATGTTTTAGCTGTCAATAATCCAATCTGGCTTTGAGAGGACATGGTCAATAGTTTAGTTACTAGCCGGATTTTTTGCTCCTCCTTTATTGCTTTAATGAGTTACTGCATCATTGATCATTTTTCTCTGGAAATCTAGAATTCCATTTTTACCTTTATATTAATCAAAAGTTTATTACTAGTGATAAATGTTGTTTTTGTCATATTAGCCTCAGACTTAAAAGCTTGAACCTTCCCTTTGATGGCTGCCAATGTTTCAGAAATTGTAATAGGTGGAGTCTATTTGTTAGTTGCTTAGAAGAAATGGGAAAGTTGCTCCAATTCAGCTCTAATGGCTTTAACAAGGCAGTGTTAGTTGGTACTCAAACTTTGTAGACATCTTCATGTCATTTTCTTCTGTCCATATGCTGGTTTTGACTCCAATTTGAAATTGTCAGTCTCTAAAATATTGCTTGGAATTTGAAACAACCTCTTATATGATGGCCATATGAGTTGACTATTTCAAATCACTTTCAGAGTATTTTTTGCTTTTAAGCAATAACTATTAGATTGCACTGAATTGGATATATAAGAAGAGAGGACTAGTACTCCATAATGGTTATTTGGTGAATTATCTATGTGGGTATGGAATTTGTCATATGGGGTTGGTACCTAGAACTTCTTAATGGACATCTGACCCTCATCATTCTTACTGGTGTGGTAAGTTTTAGCTTGAATGGGATTCGCCACATGGTAGGAAAAATAATTCCAGGAAATAGCATAGAACCTAATATTTTGGGGGAAAAATTATAGACCATCAAGTTGAGTAAATTTTACAAAGATAGAATTCATTTTTATTTTATTTTTGTTTAAGAAAATGTGCAATTGAGAGTCTAAAATTTGGGTAATTTCAATTAGTTGTGAGATTGTTATGCTTCCGAATGGGAAAAAGACAAGTCAACTCAATTCAGCTTTATTCTAAATAAATGAGGTCGGCTATATGGATCCTATTTCTCCAATAAATTCTAATGAAAGTCATATAATATTAAGCTACCTATGATTGTTTTAGGTCTACCTCTACCTATTTTAGTTTCTTTGATTGCAATAATTCACTTCTCTGAACATTCAAAGGCCTTCGTTCCACATGTCCATGTCATCTCAGACAAGTTTCTCGCAACTTATCATGAATAGTTCGCCTCTCACAACTTATTATATGAGTAGGGGCACACAAGGTTTGTTCTAATTTATACATTCTTTATTCTTTTTAGTTTTACCACTCATCTATCGCATCGCAATATTCTTATTTCTGCCACATTTTAAGTTTGTTTAAATGTTTTTTTATCGCTACCCAACATTCAGTTCCATATGTCATTACCAGGCATATAACCATTCTATAAAATTTTCCTTGAGAGTTTCAAAGGTACATGTCAATCACACAACACTTGGAAAGCACCCCTTCATTTCTTCCACCCTATTATAATTCTTTGCATAATATCATTCTCTATTTCTCCTTTGTTACTCATGAGTGAATAAAACTATTTTCAATTAATTATATGATCATTATACTACCGAATGGGAAAAGTAAAGAAATTTTTCTAAACTAGTTAATTATATGGGAAAAGATCTCTGCCAGTGTACTGCAGCCTGCTCCTACTCACAAGACCAAGCAAAATAACCCCTGCAGTCCCTAAAATGAAAAATCTGTTGATACTCCTACACGCTATTATTCTTAACCCCACACTTGTGCAAGGGCCACACAGCTTGGTAACAATATTAATGGTTCTTTCTCTTCTTACTTTTTTTTTTTTTTTTTTAATTTGATCCGGCCTTTTTCAACCTCTTCTTCAGGTGTAGTATCTGAATACGAGCCTTGTTCAACTCTGCCCACAGACCCGTAAGCCCTTGAGGCAAGGCGAAAAGGAAGAGATGCTCTAGCTTTCTTTGGTCTTGAACTCGCTCCCCGCTCGAGAATGAATCTTAGAAATTCTTCGATGACATGTCCCTTTGAGTGCACTATTCCTTAGCTGTGCCTGTTTGGTACCGAGCTCTAACCCTAATTATATTTATTTTTATGGGGTTCATCAATTTAGAGCAATAACTGATGTGAGTCATGTGACCATGCCAACTTTAATAGCTCTATTATGTATTAATATAATATTCTCCTCATAATTAACTAAACACTCTTTTTGATGAAATTGACAAAATATTTATTTTATGTGTCTTTCTATCTATATAACGGGTTTAGGTGGAAAGCACATCATGGTAATACACTATTAACAACCTCCCTTTTTGTCATAAAAAATAAGAGAGATTCTTTGAGCAATCGGTATTAAGGAGCCCATCAATGAGTTGCAAAAAAATGATGCCAGCCATGAGGGCAGCGAGATCATCAATTCGTATGAAGAGGTGAGAGATAGACACAAAGATGCTAAAATATTCTACCCCAGTAGTTCAGATAACCTTTTTGCACATCTTTATTCCCTCATACCCCCATCCCCTTCACTGGTTTAAATACTTTTTCCTTGGACAGAAATAAGTGAGCTTTTTGTGCCATATTTGTAAAATCCCTATAGTGAGTCCTAATGATACCATTGTAAGATGCCGACTGAGTGATCAAATATGGGATATTGTTCTAAGAATCAGGATCGGATCGACCGAGGATCGGATCGACTGAGGATCGGTTGATTCAAATCAAAATCAGCTGAGATCAATCCTGATTTGAATCGGTCGAACCATATTGAGTTTTTAAGATAAAAAAACACTTTTGGTTGATTCTGGACGATTTCTGAAGGATCTAAACCGATTCCATTCCAATTCAGATTGGTATGGGCCGAGACCAAACCAAATTTGGATTCCCATTTTTTAAAACTGTGATAAGAGATGTTGATGATACAAGTCAAATTAACTTAGGGGAACCAGATCCTCCCGTGCCGTGTTCAGCTGCGCACATCAGATGGCTGGGAACTTCTTGAGTGTGGGTTCCTTTGTCTCAGCTGTCAGATGTGCGGTGGGTACCCAGCTATGCTTAATCTAACTGATCCCTTGGAAGAATAGAGCTGACATCTCCTTAAGTTCGATGAATCTTCACTTAAGTGAAGTGGGACTCTCAATTCACGTACGTTGATATGTTGACATTTGTTAAATCATTAACCATAACTACTCATTATCCTATTTTCAAATATTCTGAAGATTAATTTAAAAGAAAAAATCGATCTCAATAAAAATGGAAGGTAATTACTTTGATTCCGTTTTGTAATTTCTTTCTTCTTAAAACATATAAATCATAAGAGATTATTTTATTTTCTCTCTCATCTTGTTCTTCTTTTATGCTCTTTTATTTAATTGCTACAGGTACAAGAATTGAAACTCAAGAACATCATCTTGTGTCAGAGGAATTTGAAAAGCAAGAAAATCTGATGATGCAATCTTAACATAGTTGAGAGAGCGTTGAAGAATAAGGGGGAGAGAGAGGGGGGGGTGGGAGACGATAGTGGTAGTGTTGGGGTGTTACGATGATCTCTAGTGTTTTAATACGAATCAGATTACCAACAGAATCAAAGGAGAAGGAGAGAGATGATATTAAAAAAATTAAGATAATCTCTAGTGTTTCAATAGGAATGAGATTGCCAACGGAATCAAAGGAGAATATAGTTTCCGTGTTTGTTGGGATTCTTATTTTCTTATTTATTTATTTAAATCTTCAAAATATTAGACAATGTAACTAACCGTTTAACTATTCTGTTAAAAAATAAGATGTGTCAAGAACCTAGCATAAGTGAATTGAGTGTCTGTTGGTTTTTAATGCAAGTTTTAAAAACAAATTAAGATTCAAAACACTTGTCCCTTCAGTTTTTGAAGATTTTTTAATTCTCCCCTTAATTGCTTCTTAAATGGCTAGTTTTTTGTGTAATCTATTGTTGAAGCTAGATGTATTATGTACTTCCTTTAGTTTTGGAGATTCTTTAAATCTCTCCATAAAATGGTTATTAATTACTGCAATTGCTAGTACGTAATTTCTCCTTTGAGGCTCCTTAAGGCAATTTCTTTTTTAAGTTTTTGAGACATTTTATGTCTCTACACTGAAACTTCTTGAGGAAGCAATTCAATTTTGAGAGATTAAATTTGAGAGATCTTTAATCTCTTATATATCTTTAAGTATCAATTTATTCCCTTTGATTTTAAAGTTCTTTAATTCCTTTCTTTTACTCCTCATTTCAATTGTCTTATAAATAGGGGGAGCTTTAGCATTTGCAAAACACGGATTAAGTCACTTGAAGCATTCAGGTGTGTGTTGTTAAGCTTTGATTTTCTTGAGTTTCATTGGATTTCATATATCCATTTCTTGGTATTTTGTTTTTCTAGTTTGAGCACAGCCCTATAGCATTCGAAGGGGTCCAGTAATCGAGTGCACGATTACTGGGGGAGCCATTAGGCTATTTTATCTTGGAGGCCAATTTACAATATTCCCGGTTGCACCATAGGGGGCATCTACGGTCTCAAGGACAGTGTCAAGTGACCCGACTCAGCCCACCAATTTTTCTAACAATCTTTGTTACAGGTATCAGGAATATTTCATATAGGTGATAAATTGAAAGTTCTCCTATCAAAAAGGTGACACTGAGGTTTGCTCTCTCAATAATCTGACACATAATTTTCCTACAATTCTTAAGATTGTAGACTCAGTTTATTGATATACTAAAATCCTTGACATGGTTAGTAGGATTGTGTTGGTAATGGAGAATCTACGAATTATCCCTGATCTTGATAAAGTAAAACCATTTGATGGTTTAAGTTTAAAAGTTGGTAAAATACGTGATCCACAGGGATTCAAGATTTTTACCATAAATGACAATCCAATTGGTGGTTACCATCAAAACGGTTCATGGTTGAAAATTAATGCCCATTCTTTAATACATTGATTTGTTGGACAGTATTTTATCATGGATTTCAAAAATCATAATATTTTGATACCAGTATTTTTATACTTAAATGATTTATCATATAACTGTCCAATGTTTTAGGTTTTGATGGACCATCCCATCTCCAAGATGGTGTTCAATTCTCATAGTTTTCTTGGGATTGTCTTGCTTTCAGCAAGTTGACTAAGGGAATTTCAGAGATGTGAAAGATTTTTATTTAATCTAATATATTAGCAGCTTAAGGTAGGTGGCTAAATTTATTGACTATATAAGCAAAGGACATTTATATGACATAACGTCTATTGGTTTGCAAGAAGTGTCAAAAGTAATTAATATACATATGAAAAAAAAAAATACATGATATGTATGATATGAATTTTTTGAATTCATGTATGACCTATTCTACATTTTTTTTTTTTTTTTTTTGTAAGCATTTGAGTTGCCTTGAAATTTGTGGGGGAATTGTTGGTTTTAAAACAAGTATTTAAAACAAATGAAGATTCAAAATAGCTTTTAATAGTTGTTTAAATATAAATATTTTTCATAAGTTTTATACCTCATTGTTTACTTGTAAATTCAGTTTTGGAGACAATTTATTCTCTTCTTTAAAGCTCATTATCTCTTCAGTTGCTAAAGATTTATGTAGTTTTAGTTTTCCTTTAGTTTTAAAGTCTCTTTATAATAAAGTATCTTCTTAATTCATCATCTCTTAATTCTTTATCTCTAACTTTTTATAAATAGAGGTGAGAAGTCTTTAGCCTTGATAACAGAAGTTGAGTCTCAGTCTTGAGTCATCCATAGACATGTTGCAATTCTATTGTTCTTTTTTTTTTTTTTTTTAATTTGACAAGTCATACTTCTAAGTGTGTTTTGTTTTCTAGTCTGAGCACAACCTTATAACATTCGAAGGGATCTAGTAGTCGAGTGTACAATTATTGGGGGAACCATTGAGCTATTTTATCTTGGAGGCCGAGTTGCATTATTCCCGGTTGCACCATAGGGGGCATCTACAGTCTTAAGGATAGTGTCAAGTGACACGACTCAAACCACCAATTTTTTAACAATTTCTCTTACATGTTTATGATAATTCCATACAGGTGATATATTGAAAGTTCTTCAATACAAAGGTGACACTTACGTTTGTTCTCTCAATATTCTGACATATAATTTCCCTACAGAATCACAATGCACTTAAGATTCACCAAACTCTCCTCTGCCTCACTTGACAACAACACTTTGATGGACCCACGTGTAAATTAGTTATTGCTTGCTAATAATTTCAACATTTTATTCTAAGTTATTGACTTATGAAAAAAGTATGTGTCATCAAACTCAGAGGCATGATAAGACATCCCCGGTTGAAGCCTCTACCATTAAGAAAACCTTACGTTATGGAGGATCTCTTCAATATTGTACCTTCCCTTTTGCCCCAAAAGCCTAAAATATTTGTCTAGTTTGCAAAGTCTTTCGTGCCCCAGAAAAAAAGAAGACATACCCAGAGAGCTAAATAACCACTTTTTGGACTTTAATGTATCGACGGGTGATCAGATATAGTTGTATGGCATCACCCATTAGTACATTAAAGTCCAAAATGTTTAGTTGTAATAATAAGGAACTCTCATGTTCTAGGATCAATCATTAACAAGTAAAGAGAATCATGTTCTTAAACAACTGATAGTAATTCATCTAAGATTCTCAAGCGATCCAAGTCAATGTACATAAATATGTATCACACTTGTATCATAATAATATGAGTAAATTGTTACACCATTCGGCCCTGGCCCCTGGTCATAAATAACATAAAGTTAACCCTAAGACAATCAAAATCCCAATTATTACCAAGTAAATTAATTATTAGTATTTAATAATGGAGGGCAAGGTTGGTGTCAAGGGGATTCAAACCCAGATAAGACGCTTCTTGAGGCGGCAAATGGTAAACCTCTATTGAGGGAATTCTTCAACTACAGCCAATGAGTCCATCATGGCTCTCACCTAAGGGTTTCTTCATTCATTGCACGTTATAGAGGTTTCTAATTTGTTGTGTTTGGGATGTTATTCCAAAACCTTCCTTCCTCTCTACATGAAAGAAGCATAGTTAGAGCATTGCTTTGTGAAGAAGAAAATTGTACTTCACTCCACCACCCCTCATTCTCATGTATCACATATATTTAGGAGTTGCTACAATGACAGCTGCGCCAGTTATTCCAATCTTGAAGTTGTAGTTAAATTCCAACCAACAGAATATAACTAATCAGCCAAAGTGGCCCACCCAAGACACCAACCCTTCGTTATGGTGGTTCATTTAGAGGGCCCACCTGAAGAAGTGTACCCATCATCTTGAAAACTCATTGATCACCAACCATGAGTCATGACCTCTTCGGTCTTTATTCCTAGATCCTACTCTTGGGATCACTTCCCTCCCAAGGTGAAACTAAGGGGAGACCATGCCCACCTGTATCATATGATTGTATGGTTTTGCTCTATAAAGAGCTTTTTGATATTGCTTGGCACCTTCAGGCCTCACCAATCAAGCAATATAGGAATATATGTGTGTTGTACTATGTTGTTGTAGATTACAACCAATGGAGGAATACAAGAATGGAGGTTCCTCATTCTTATTTCTTCTACTCTTCCTGTCCTTTTGTGGGCTCTTTTCTGCAGCTTCTGTTCAAGCAGATAATTATATCTCTGCTGTGGGTGATCCTGGGATGAGAAAGGATGGTCTGAGAGTGGCAATTGAGGCTTGGAACCAATGTAATGAGGTCGGAGAAGAAGCTCCCAACATGGGCAGTCCGAGGGCCGCCGACTGCTTCGACATCTACAAAGCTTTACCACAGGGTACTGCCATTCATCTGTTTTCAAAAACTTCTAAATAGGAATTTTGTTATAATTACCACAACCATATAATGCTCTCTTGGTTTCTTCTAGTTTTCAGTAGGGAAGGAGTGCAACATTTGCAAAATGATCCCTTATATGTTGGTCCATAGGGTCATTGAGGAAGACAATATACTAGGAGTGGGGGACACTTTTCATGGGGTTGATCAAAAGGCCTTAACCAACGTGGACCTCTACGCGGCTGACAAAGAACTGTATTTGGGTTCCAAATGTCAAGTTGATGACACCCCAAATCCATGGCAATTCTGGATGATCATGCTCAAGAGTGGTAACATGGACACACACGCTGCATTGTGTCCAAAGAATGGCAAGAAGGTTGGACCCTATGGACCAGATCCTAAGTTCCCCTGTTTTGGCAAAGGGTGTATGAATCAACCATTGATCTTCCACAGATACACAACCTTGCAAGGGCCCAATATGACTACTCTAAAAGGAAGTTTTTATGGATCTTGGGACTTGGATGCTGATTTGAGCAAAGGAATGGTAGGAAACATTTCTTACTATTCAGTGACTTGGGAGAAAGAAATAGGAAAAGGAGCTTGGATCTTCCATCATGTTCTAAGGACATCAAAGAAGTACCCATGGTTGATGCTCTACTTAAGGTCAGACGCAACGACGGGATTTTCCGGTGGCTATCACTACGCGACAAGGGGGATGTCGAAGATTGTAAGTTATATATATTCTTTCTTCATCTTCCTTTCACCTTAACACATACATATCAGCTCTTACTAGACTAACTTCATTGCAGATTCCAGAGTCACCAAATTTTAAGGTGAAATTCACCTTGAATGTGATACAAGGAGGAGGTCCTAAGAGCCAATTCTACCTAATGGACATGGGTAGTTGCTGGAAGAACAATGGCCAGCCTTGCAATGGCGATGTAACAACCGACGTTACCCGTTACAGTGAGATGATCATTAATCCTAACACAAGTGCTTGGTGCAATCCCACCAAC
Source organism: Macadamia integrifolia (assembly GCF_013358625.1). Classification (NCBI taxonomy): domain Eukaryota; kingdom Viridiplantae; phylum Streptophyta; class Magnoliopsida; order Proteales; family Proteaceae; genus Macadamia; species Macadamia integrifolia. The sequence continues at coordinate 4,048,675 of NC_056569.1, forward strand.
CTTAAGGCCTGTCCCCCTTATCACACCTTCCCCAATGGTACAAGAGTTCATCGCAATGACACTGCTAACTACCCTTATGGAGCCTATCACTATTACTGCTCTCCAGGCAACGGCGAGCACCTTGAGGCACCTTATGCATTGTGTGATCCATTTAGCAATCCACAACCACAAGAGATACTACAAATACTACCACATCCTGTATGGGGAGACTATGGATACCCCACCAAGCAAGATGAGGGATGGATTGGAGATCCAAGGACTTGGGAACTGGATGTTGGGAGATTGTCTCAATCACTATATTTCTACCAGGTATGCAATTTCTTCTTATTCTTGAACAAACCAAGAATTGTTAGGGATTGCCTTCAGTGCACATTGAAATTTAATCCAGTCCCCCACCACATTGCCTACACAAAATGTAATATTTATTATCTCTAATCTCTATGCAGGATCCAGGGACACCACCAGCAAGGAGAAAATGGAGCTCTATTGATTTAGGAACTGAGATATATATCAATGCTGATGAAGTTGCAGAGTGGACTGTTAGTGACTTCGACATTATTGTTCCCAAACAATGAGATTAGGGGAAATTTTAGCTTCAACCCAAAAGGGATTTTTGTGTCACTCCCCTGTTGTAAAGCAAATCACATCAAAATCCTCTTCAATTCAATAATCCCACAATGATCCATTCCCAAGTGAGCTTCGGTTTGGAAATTCTCATCAGTTAATTTTCTGGATTTTTTTTTGGGGAAAATTACATGATTACCCACTTCTGGGTTTCTCTTTACAAAATTACCCACCAAAAGTTTCAGTTCACAAAAATACCTAAAATTAAGCATGGGTTTACAAAATTACCCATTTAAAGTTTAAGTTAACAAAAATACCTAAAATTGAGTTTGGGTTTACAAAACTACCCACTCAAAGTTTTAGTAATAAAAAATTACATGATTATATGTGGAAGATGAAGAATCACTATTTTAAGTAGTTTTGTAAACCCAAACATGATTTTGGGTATTTTTGTTAACTGAAACTTTTGGTGGATAGTTTTGTAAACCCAAACTTAATTTTGAGTATTTTTGTTATCCAAAACTTTTTGTGGGTAATTTTATAAAAGGAAACCCAAAAGTGGGTAATCATGTAATTTTTTCAAATTTTTTTTTTTTTATGAGAAATAATTCCTTTTGGCAGATGAAGCTTACGGGTTGTGGGGTTGTGGGGTTGTGCAATGGTGAGTGAGGGAGGGGGTGTGCCGTAGACTAAAGGTTGTTGGCAACGGCAGTAGTCGACCGGTGGTTTGCACAGTGGGGGTGGGCTGCAGTGGTGGTTGAGAGATGTAGGTGGTGGGTTGCATTGGTGAGAGGGGAGATGCAACTGCTAGAGGTGCAATGGTGATGGAGGGGGAGAGATACAACTATGTTTGAATTGAATGGTTGAGATGTTTTGCATCTCATCCAATGGTCAATAAAATTCTATCATAAAACACTAGTGTGTTGATTCCTTACCTTAATAATAAAATTCATTTTGCAAATTTTTCAACACACACATGTCCCTAAATCTATATTTCCATACCAATCCTTATTACGAAAATATACAATGTCAACCTTAGAACAAACTATCTAAATTTGTCTAAAGTTGTGAATGAAAAAATGGTAATTTTTGGGTTTTAACACATAATAAGATAACTATCACAAGCAAATAATAACTTTTAACTAAGGGTTAATTAATAAAAAAATTCTTATCGACACCCCTCAAGATGTCAAATATTTTGTAACTTTGCTCTTTTTGCTTATTTAGTATTGCATACAATTTTTAGAATAGGGTAATTGTGTCGTTTCATATGTGTACTCGAGAAATATGCAAAACAATGACATCTTTTCATAATAATATATTGATATGTCACTTTGAACTTTTTTCGAAAAACTCTTTTTACCCTTATCATATAGTACTATGAGGGAATAAATCCTCCAATAAAACGAAAGGCAATTAAAAGTTGTAAAGTACTAAAAACACCCATAGAGGTGTCATTCATGCACTCTTTTAATTAATTTGATCAAATTAAAGTAGGTTAGATGGACAGGCACTATATATCATAAATTTTAAAAATAAGGACTTGGGTAACCTCTCTCTAACAACTAGCTTTAAAGGGGATTTCTATCCAAGTCTCAATAAGTGGAGTTAAAACAGGAAATACTTGGAACATAACAAAAGAACTCTTTTATAAGTGGTAAAAATACCTTAGAAAATATTTCAATTCTCATGTGTGTTCTCACATGGAGGGGTGAAAGATCACTTGTTGGGACTCGGGTAGACCTCACTAAGGGTGTCAATTCTAGGCCCACACCAGTTAACCCGATTTGAAAAACCCAAGATAGTTCTAGACCATTTTATTAAATGTGTTGGGACCAAGCCCATACCAAATAACATTTGGTCATTCCAAATGTGAGGATCCAGCCCAACAGTCGCCCTATCGAGACTGACAACCTAAAAGCCTAACTCATCTTGATCCTTTAAGAGCACTATTAAGCTCGACTGCAAATTTTGTTTTAAGTTATATTAGTGTTATCTGTTACAGTTTTCACATTTCTTGAAATTGTAGTTTGTCTTTTTGTTGCTATAACTCATGTATTAGTAGTAGTTCATTTAAATTAAAGAGTTGTATTAGCTAGTACAAGTCCTACAAGTGTTTCTGAGTTACTGTATTTTAGATTATAAAACATTGATTATAAATATGGATTGATTCTATACTGTTACAAGGTTATTGAATGTGATTGAGAACGGATTATTACATTGTCATTCCATTTACTGACTTAGTATTGGAAAGGGTTATGTCAATTGATTGAAGACTCACACACTTTTTTTTTTGCTAACGACGAGTATCCAGGCCTTTTGCCTGTCTAATCTTGTGAGCCCATACTGACCCCACAACCACATGGATTGGGTCATACCGGGGTTGAATGAGAACCATTCAACTTTCACTGAAAGTAGTGAAGAGCACTAAACATCCTTGTGTGAGTGGCCCAAAAGAGGTAAAAGGAGTCGAACTCAGAACTACATGCTTACTAAGATGAAGGTCCCTTGCCGACTCGGCTATCCCCTTGATTTATTAGCCCATTTAAGATTCGTTTAGCCAGATTAAAGGTAGTCTAATTAAAGACTAGTACCCATCTGATCATTTATGAATGAGATCATGCGTAGTCTATAAGAACCAATTACTTAAACAGGTTGGTCATAGTGCAGGATCCTAAGTGGTGGGAACCCACTAGGTCCGATCAAAATAGGTTCAAATCGACCGGTTGACACCTTAGAACTCACCCTTAAAAGTTAGACATTAAGGAGATATGTCAAAATCCTCAGAAACTTTTACATCAGGCTACTCACATCTGATGGGAGATAATTATTTTTGTGTAAAACCCCAATTATTTTACCCACCAAAGAAAGGGTGTCTAATCCTTATAAACTTTCACATTAATGAGTGCATGTGGGGACTAATATATTTACTGTGCGGAATCTCAAAAATGTCCCCCTCCACGTGGGAGCACACATGAGAATTGAAATATTTTTTAATAGATTCACTTTAGCTCTGATACCATTTTTTTGGGACTTAGGTAGAACTCATGATGTGGGATCGATTGTTTTCTCATAAAACTCACTTGATTTGTGTAAAACTCATCTTTAAAAGTTAGTCATCAAGTAAAGGATGCCCAAATCCTTATAAGTTTTCACATCGGGCTACTCATATCAGATATGTGATTAGTTATTTTTACATGAAGTCTTAACAATCTCCCCTCTATGCCCACAAGTGAGAAGTGAGATATTTGCTAAGGCCCAGTTTTTTTTATAGAGAAAAGAGGAAAAAGAAAAAATAGGTGAAAAAATAATAAATTTTTTTTTAAAATACCAAAAACCTCAAGGCCCATTTGTTTAGAGGGGAGTTGGGGGTGGTAATGTTGTTAATATGAGACCCACATATTAGTGGATGAAAGATAAGGAAGTAAAGATGAGGTAAAGTGAGGAAGCTCCCACCCCAATAGTGTTTGATTGGAAGAGAGAGATAGAGAGAAGGAAAGAGCGAGATGATCGGAAGGCATGTGCAGGTGGTTCCGAGCTGATTTCAACCCTTGTTCATTCAATTGCAGATGATCGGAGTTCAGATTGAGCAAATTTCAAAGTTCAGAGCCAATTACCTCTTTTTATTCATTCGATTGTAGATGATCAAAATTTATTAGGGTTTCATAAATTTCAAGTTAAGAACCCTACAAATGGTTGCAACGACTAACCAAGAGTAGCTAATTAAGTTTTCATAGGAGACAAAGAAGACGAAGAAGAAAAAAGAGACTCCTTACGAGAAGAAAAAGGAGGCAGAGGAAGCGAAGGAGGAGAAGAAAGAGACAAAGGAAGCAGCGACAACTGTTCTATTAGTAATGACTTGATGAAGCAGCATTATGGTAAGGACTGAAAAATATACCATTTTGGGCAGTCGAGTTATCGGTAGTGGGAGTAGAGATGGCGTCGCTGTCGCTGGGGTGGTATTATTGATGCTATTGATGGTGATTTTACTTTCAGTTGCAACGGCTTTGTCAGTGGGATAATGAAGGTTTGTCAAAGTCCCCATCAAAGTCCCACTAAGGTGAGGACTGGGGTGGAAGAAAGATGTCCACATGGGCCGATAATAATTATTCATATGTTTCCTCAAAATCTCACCCTTTTTTAAATAAACACTTTAAATATTGTTAGGGTGGTATAGTTCGTACAACTATCCCACCCCTTAAATTCCATCCCAACAAACCCTTCTAAACAAACAGGCCCGACTTGTTTGTTTGTTGGGGTGGGAAACTTATCAAATAAGATCATTTAATACAATAATTGTTGTCTACTGATGCAACAGTTAATTTTTCTCATCCCATTCACTTCTAAAATTCTTTTGTAAGACTTCATGAAAAAGTTGTTTTGTGTCTATCTCTCTCATCTATTTCCTCTTTTTATCATATAATTATATTCTATTCTATTTTATTTTCCTCTCTTTTCTATAGGGTTGGACCCTAATAAAAATTACATGTTCCATTATTTCCTTTATTTTCCTTGTCAACCTAACCCACAACATGTGGGACTCACTTCACAAGTTTTTCACTACTTTTTATCCGTCAAACAAACGTGGCCTAAAGAGATTTTCTTTATCATCATAGGCATACCGGGGTTGCCACGCCTCGGCTCTAATACCAATTGTGACTTCGGGTAGAATTCATCATTCAAGATAAATTTTAAGTGTGAGAGGTATCCATGTGATGTTATGACAATGCTTTGGTCTAAAGGTTTCTCATTGAAATAATTTAAAGTCATATGACAAAATGGTGGGACAGATAGATTAAACTTTTTATGGCACAAGACTACTAATATCCTCTCACAGAAATGTTGATGAATTTAAGTTTGTAGTTGAATCATAATAAGTGGTATCAGAGTCACATGACAACTCTAGTGTGCTTTGAGGATGAAGAAGATATCAATCATCACTTGTGCTTTCACTTAAAGAAAAAGATTATTAGGATTTCACATGAAAACAATCGATTCCACATTGGTTGTAAACAATAGCATAATGTGAAAATTGATAAGGACTTGGACACTCTCTCCTTAATGACTAGCTTTTAAGAATAAGTTTTACTTGAGTCATAACAAGTGAGAATACTAATGCGAAAAAATCAAATGATGGGTCAAATAGTTCTGCCATTATAAAAATTGAACAAGCATGTATCAAATATATAAAAAGTTTGATTGGTACTTTCTAAGCTATGGAGTAAAATATTTTTAGGTATTCTCTCTATTCTAACTACATATTCCCACATAAGAAAATGGTTAACAAATTCACAAATGGTGAAAGCTATTCATGATACAACTCATTTTTTATTTTTTCTTAGTAGGAGTTTAGATCTTCTGCACATATATTGACCGGAACGTATGTTTCATGTCCCATCACCTATCCCTTTTATTTTCATAAATACTCATCTTCACCTTTTAAATGGAACTAAGTGGGACAGATTAAAAAAAAAAAAAAAAAGTGGGACAAGTATTGGCACCTAAAGTTTAGGTTCAGGGGATCTCCGCTTATGTTCAAGGGGTCTCCACTCTTCCAATAAAAGTAAATTGTAACTATCGTGAATCTAGTGCCTAGCTTAGTGCACTAACTATATATATTCACTATCTTGTTTTCATGGTTTTTTATGAGCCCATCTTTATGTGAACCGGTGATCCACCTTCAAATCTCAACCCGTTCTCACCGGTTCGATGTCCAGCCGTATTTTGGTGCCGTAGCCAAAAGTGGACCCCCACTCCGTATGTGGCACTAGGCGAGGGCCGCGAGGCAGTTGTGATTCTGAAGCCGGCCCGCCATACTGAAACCCCCAAACGCAGAGAAAGGCGGGAAAACGAGTCGTGATTCCTGAAAGGGTTAAAACTCTCTCATCTTCCCTGTTGCGTGTTTCCGCATATTCTCGTTTCTGGAGAATTCTCGGCGGCGATTTCTGCCGTAAAATATGGCGGACGTTGGTAATACAGACATTCTGAGCGAGATCCAAGCTCTAGTCTCTGATAAGCTTCAAGTGGTAATCATCAAAGCCAAATATAACCATTTCTTAAAATAGAAAAAATTCTGGTTATTAATAAAAATTTCTCATCTTTCTCTTCTCAAATCTGTCGTACATAATGGATGATAAGATTTCTAGTAATTGACATCTGTTTTATTTATATTTGTTTTTGAGTTTCTCACTGATTTTCCCCTTCTCAGTTCTGTTATTACTTAGCTAGGTTTCTCTTTGATATTTCTCATTTTTTTTTCACTATTGCTTGTTAATTCTGTAAAACCTTTGCGTGTTATTATTATGGATCTGGGTTCTAAAATCGTCTAGCATTCTCTTCCCTAATTTATTATCTATATTTAATACTCATGGAAGAGGAATGACTTAAGGGATAGAAAAGAACAAGGGCCAATTCACCCGGGAAAAAAAGAAGAACAAAGCCCTGGTTTTTTTTTTTTG
>NC_056569.1:4055730-4064803 GCF_013358625.1 Macadamia integrifolia
GGGGGAGGTAGCAAAAAACTATAATTCTAGAAATATGAAGCTGTTTTTGCTTGGTAAGTAACCAGAGGGTGATTAGCATGTCTTTTATTTTACTGACAATATGACCTTGACTAATATGTTTGACAAATAAAACAAAGGACCTGTGACTACTATGTGGTTTACTTGGATCTATTCTGAGCAACAATATGACCAGATGGAAATTCTGGTGTGTAAGGTTCTTGGTTAGGACTTAGGAGGTGTGAGATCTTGATGAATAAAAACTGATGCTTGGTTTTTTTGGCTGCAAGTGAATAGAAAGGAAAACGACCGTGCAGAAAGTATGAAGGAGGGGAACAAAACCAAATGCTATCTGTCAACTATCCATCTAGTTTTTTGTTAGGCAACCAAACAGGTATAGGAAGTTCAAAATTCTTTATTACTAGTTTTTGTTCCCCCTCTCCTCAAGAAAAGGGTTGAAATCAGATGTATTTCTCTCTCTCATAATTGTACTTAATAGTTCTGTGTCATTTCGTGGAGTTAAAATTTTGGGAATACGTTTATGGAATTTGGTGAAAATCCTACATATGCAACACTTTGTGCAGCAGAAAGTGCCTGGCATGGATCCAAACATGTTTCAAGTATGCTGATCACAGTTGGCAACCTCAAGGTCTTATTTCTAGCACATGCAGCCTCTTTGTAGCCATGGCAGACACTGACACTTGTGTCCAAGTCCTTTTTATCTGAACCATTAGGATTCTGAAGAAATATGATCTTCCAAAGATCCTAGCCTGTAATTCAGTTTTTCAAATCCCATATGTGGTGTAGGAGAGGGATTCCCAGAATCTAGTTCTGGACTAGATGAATAGGTTTCAAAAGGAAGTAAGAAATAGGAAAGGCTTGTCTGTTTCTCTGTGTGGGGTACTGTGGTTATAGAATATGAGTCATAAAATTTGAAGGAACTAATTGAAGGTAGTCAAGAAACAACCAAAGTTCGGATGAGTGGTTTATTTGACTCAAGTATGAGGGTGATTGAGAAAAGATTGAAATCTCTTAACTCCTATGTGGTGTGGATTTATAGGGTATTGCTGCTGGTCTGTAGAATATAACCCTAGCAGTGGGTTCAGTTCAGCCAGTTAGAGGGCTGAAATTGGTGGTTGACAAGATTGGAACTATGATAATGATTTACAGAAAACTAAAGTGTGGGCTGAATAAAATATGAGATGAAAACAGAGACAAGACAGAAGTTATTGAATTAGGTAATAGGTATGTATGCTGGAAAATAAAAGATGATAGGAAAAGACTGACAAGACTGAAGTAATTGATTGGCTGATTGACTAGTAGAAGGCTGGATTTGGATCTGCAGAACTTGTGTCGTAAACTAGAATAGAAGGAAAGAGAGATCTTATCCCTCAGAGCCTACCCATTTTTAATTGAAGATAAGTGCTTTACAATGTATCCACTATCCACTTGGCTGAAAGTCGTCATATAGTTGCTTATCTTGGGGGAAGGGGTAAGCTTTATTGTGTTGCATGAATAATGGGCTAGATTACATGTCTATCTACAGATCTGAAGTATTCCTACCACTCAGTCTAGGACCAATCAACTCCTACTGGGAGCGAACAGATCTTATTTTAACAACTGAAAAGGGAAAGAAAATGGACAATATAGCTCTTAAATTCACATTGAATACCTCTAATTTAATGTCCTAATGGAAGTTGGACTGATTTTAATTAAGAGGCCAAAAAAAGAAGGGAAAAAAAATCCAACTAAACAGATCCTGATTTAAATTTTGACTGACCAAGAATATAGCAAAATAAAAGAAGGGTCACAAGGTTCCCTTGAGAGGAACCACTAGCTTTATTGAGCGACTCAACAGGTGGGATGCACCGGACCTTGGGCAGGGTCTGTGAAGCCCTTTTCCTGTCTTCCTAAGTCCATGGCATCCCTCAATCTGACTTATCATGGTTCTTCATTTGATACCAAATCCCATACTTCCTGAGAAATAACACCCTGGTTCCAGTGAACTAGCTAACTCTGCCCCAAGTCACAACTCATTCTTATGGTTGCATTGGTTTCAACGCGTTATGTGCTTTAACCATAGGACGTAACCATCTAGAAGAAATAAATGCATACTCCGTAAATCAAAATGAATCCAATAAAACAGGCCAAAAATGCAAATGAAAAGCATCCAAGGATTCAAAGGAAAATCAAAGGACTAGAATATTTTCACTCCACTCTCCCAAAGGTCTCTATTTCAGTTAATCACTTAAAAACCTACCCATTCTAGTAAGCATGCGGTGGCAAGTTTATTGTTATGCATCTCTCTTTTTTTTTTTTTTTTTTTTTAATGACGGGTATCCAGGCCTTCGGCCTGACTAGTCCCGCGGGCCCATATTGACCCCACAACCGCATGGACTAAGTCATACCAGAGTTGAATGAGAACCATTCAACTTTCACTGAAAGCAGTGAAGAGCACTAAACACCCCTGTGTGAGTGGCCCAAGGTGTTCCTAATGGGAGTCGAACTTAGGACGTCCGAGTTTACGGCTCGTACCAAGTTCGTTGCTCACCAACTGTGCTACCCCCTTGGGTTATTGTTGTTATGCATCTCTGATATCCCAAGTGTTCTAGTAATGTTCTCCTAAAATTTTGGCCTATTTTTATCGGATTGATTTTGATTTACAGAGTTACTCTTATTAGTAGCCAGTTGTTTGAAGCCTAGTAGTCATACTAGGTTGTTTGAACCTAATTGGAGTTTCTTAGGGAGTTGTTCATCACTTTCATGCGTTTATTAATGAGTCTTAGGAAGTTCTACCTTATAGGATTGTTGTTCATGGTTAATAAATTAAACCATTAATACATACAATTTTATTCATAGATCCTTGAAGTCTTCTAGAGTTCTGTGTTATCTAGAATGGAATTGTAGGAGTCGATGGTCGGTGCATACAAAATTTATAGAGGAATAGAAAATCTTCTGATAGAATAGAACTGACGATTTCTCTATGATCAATGAAAACAGCTGCTTTTTCTTGTCAGGTTGGATATGTAATTTTCTTGGATGCCTTATCCATGAATTTTGGACCTGCTTCCCCCCCCCCGCACCTTTCTCTTTTTTGCCCTTCCCAATATCATGTCTATATCAAGAATTGCTTACATCATTGGCCATTGCTGGGGTAAGAAGTGACTTTGCAAGAATACTGCAGCTGAAGTACCTTGAAATTAGGACAATGAGTTTGTCATAGAATATTTTTGTCGTGAAACGTGATTCCTTTTCTCAGGTTGTTCCTTGGTGCTTCATATTTCATAAATGATGTTATGATGTCTTATCATTATCTTTTGATCATTGCAGAACAACACATGCTTATTAATTTCAAGTAGTAGGATTATTTTCTTTTAAACAATTTTACACGGTTTGGTTGCAAAATGACTACTTCTCAGGTCTCTTACAAGTGGCTTAGTCGCAATTTCACAGTGTCATCAAATGATTCAAAGAGGTAGTGTTTCCCTTGTACAGAAGTTTGTTCCAGTGTTTTTTTTTTTTGGAGGGGGGGGGGCATAAAGTATAAATTGCTATAATGTTGTTTGTCATCATGCTAGGCTTCTTCTGGAGTTTGTCAAAAAACATGGAAGTGGATTGGAAGTGGTATACACTTTGTCAGGGTGGTTAAAGAACGATCCTCCTCCAGTTTACCATATACGGCTTGTTTCTGGATCTAAGCTTGCAGGTCAAATTATCTGGTCCACTGAAGTATTTCTATTTTAACTTTTGCATCTAGTTTTTTCCCTAAGGAACAATCTCATATCTGCAGTTTATGATTCTACTTCAATTTCAAGTCTTCGTTGTTAGGGATAAAAAGCACAAAAAAAGGGGAAAAAAAAAGAATGCAACCAAAACTGATCCACCATTTCGTCTTTTGTTTTAGACTCTTCTATTTATTTTGTTTGTATGGTTATTTCTCTGTGATTCAGTCATTGTGGGTTTCCAACTTTCCATATAATACGGGTTCTGCCTATGTAAGAACGATGGAATTCAGTGCTTGACTGAAGTGTCAGATTTCTTTCTTTGGTGGCAATTTTCCCATTAGGTGGTGGTTAAGGTCAGGTCATAGTTTGTCTTATGAGCTACCCCAAGCTGGGGTGATTAGACAGCAATTGTCTATTCTCAGCCTCTTCATTTTAGTTAATGTGCTTCTTGGTTGCTCCTGTTGTCCTTGTTGCATGTTATGTCTGTTTAGCTCTTTATATATATATATATATTATTCACTAAATTAATAAAATCATTATTTATCAAAAGGAAAAAAAGGCAAATGAAGCTCATATGGTACTCCTTTTCATATTTTTGGTGCCCAGAAGTTAAACAAGAATTTGAGGACAATTGCTCAGTTCAGGTGTACAGTGTACAAGCTTGCATTCCAAAGGATCCGGCTGTGCTTTGGAATGCTGAATTTGTACAGGCAGAAGAGCTCTTTAATCAGCCTTCAACTGTTGATAATTGCTTGAGAGACAACAGGTGATGCCTTTTGCATTCTAACTTCTCTTTTTGATGTGTTTGAATACCACATTGGTTTACCCAAAAAAGAATACCGCATTGATGAGTATTTGAGGAACTGAAAAGTCACAATATCACCTTGAAATGTAGTGAAATTGACGCATCATTTCTTTCGAGAAACTGGTTCCTGCAAGAAATTGCTTATTTTATTTTCTAAAAGCAGCTCCAAAAGCATCAAGACTTCCTTTTCAATTAAATATGCAATAGAATTTCATTCGTTTTCTGGTAATCTCAGTTTCCTATTTCATTTGATGTTGTTATGTAGAAATTATTTTTGGGTTGGGGGGAGGGGAACCAGTAAATGTTTTCCCCCCTCTCACCCACTCCAAATAAAAAATTATGTGACAGTTTTTGGTGCCGGTAATCCCTATGTTCAATGACCTTTCTTAATGTATACTACTGTGTATTAATCTTAGTTGGTCCCATGTGCTCCTTGTATTTTACTTTCTTCAGGTACTGTGGGGTTTCAAATTCCTTTGTCAAGCGCAATGCTAAAGAAACGCCTCCCGTTTTTGTGCCCCCACAGCGTAATAATTCAGGTGTGACAGGGCCATCCAAAAGTAGCTCTGCAAATCAAACTCCATTTGTTCCTCAACCACAAGAAGGAAAAATACAGCAAGTGAGCCCAAAAATTGGGCTGCAGTCCACCACTGTGGCATCAAATGATGTTAAAAATGAGCATAGTGCTAGGGAAGTTCATGCTCATACTACCAAACCTCATATGGATAAAGAAAAAGGTACAGCATTTCCTGCTAACAAAAAGACAGCCCAGAATGATAAAGGCTCTTCAGGAACTGGAGGATCACTAGCTAGTTTGTGGGGTCGTGCATCTACAAAGTCAAAGCCCAGCTGTCCCCCAGCAGAAACAAATAATGTTGTTCCAAACACCAGTGGTAGGTGCTCTAAGAGGGTATCATTACTTAGTTATGGTAACATGGCTTTACACTTTACTGGCATGTTGATTAAAATCAGTTACCATTTTTAAGAACCATTACCATCACACTTTGTTTTGTTGCTGACCTCTTTTTGAATTTTGAAAAATGTTAGTAAGTGCAGAAGCTCAAATTTGTGCTCATGAAGCAGTAGATGCCGTCAGCAGTGATGATGAGGGGCAAATTATCAAGCACAAGAGGGCCTCAAATGGTGAAGGCAGCCGGAAGAGAAGGGTAGTCTTTGATTTCTCTGATGAAGAAAATGAAGATGCAGTCAATCTAGCTTCACCGGATCCTCCAAAAAGGCAGTCAAGTCCAGACTCTAAACACAACAAGAAGTCATCGGTTCTGGATACGAATAATTTGGATTTTGAAGAGCAAAAAGAAGAAAATCCAAAGGTCAAGCAGGAGAAAATAACTGAAAGAGATTCTAGTCTATGGAGGGAAGATCCAGTTGCCAACCAGAAAAAACCTGGGATTTCTTTGTTAGATAAGTCTGACAATGCTGTCCCCAAAAATGATTTGAATAAAAAAGAGAAAACAACTGAAGCTGCTCCCAATTCTCCCAAAAGGAGAAAGGTGCTTAAGACGCGTATTGATGAACGTGGGAGAGAAGGTACACCTGCGATTTGCTGTTTTTCTTGGCTTAGCTCAGCACAGTAGTAGCCCTTTCTATTCAGGAATCTTTTTACTCGTCATATCCTCGTTATCCTGAATGAAGATGTTATACTGCTGATTTGTATCTGTTGAAATTTGATAATGGTGCTGGAATGCGCATGTCTCTTTCCAATTCAAGATTGGGTATAAGTGTCAAGTGAATTCCAACCCGACTTTGAGTAGTTCCTTGTTCAGGATCCCTTATTAAATCAAAATCAATTGTAACAACTCTTTGAAAAAAAAAAAATTAACTCCTTGAGAATGGTAGGATGACTGCTTTCTTGTGCATTGTTGGAACATCAATGGTTTCCAAAACTGTTAAAATTGGAATTTGGAATTATGACTTGGACTTATTTGTAGGTTACTCACAAATTTCAAGAGAAGTAATTTCCTTGAGTTGCTATTTTCTGACTACTGGCTACTTTCTTTCATCTATGTTTGATCTTTAAAGCTTCATATTTCAGGGAATGAAAACATAATGCTATATTTCATTTTGATAATCTCGACATTCTGCTTTTTCATTTCAGTGACTGAGGTTGTTTGGGAGGATGAGGGGGCAGAAAGCAAGACCACTGAGAAGAACCCAGTCAACAATGTTAACAACAGGTTAAATTTTTCTTTATCATGTTTCATATTTCAGTTTTATTTAATTGCTTCCATTTGAACTTATGGACCTGAAACTTATGAAATATTGCTCATATAAATTTGAAATCGTTATCCAAATTTAAAGTTTCAGGTACTTTAATAGCAGTTGGATTATTTAATTTTATTTTGATCCATGTAGACTATACTTCTGAGTATCAACTGTATTTAAGTGCTTATCAAGGCACATGGTAGACACCCAAAGTTTCCTGCCAATGGTTCCATCTAGGATATCTTTTAGGTGAATATGAAGTGATTAAATAGTTATGAACCTACCACTCGGTGGTCTTAGAATTCAAGAAAAGATCAGGAAACAACACGAAGCCACGTGGGGGCTGTTAAGAGTGTATGTGTCAGTTGGAGGTCTATGGGTTTCTCCATACTATGGGGTCGTATTTGTTGCAAGTTGTCTTTGTTAGTTGTCTTTAGGGTCCTACTCATATTATGTTTTTGGAGTCCTACTCAGAGTATGTAATTGTTTCAGATCTAATAAAATGAGACTGGCTGGCGTTTGGTGGTTAATTATCTATCGTACAAGTCTTGCTCCCCCAATCTGTTTCTCTATCAGTTCTCTTCTTCACAGGTTATGGTTTAGCTTTTTTTATAGGGCAGGCTATCCTGGTCAACCACACCCCCCCCCCCAAAAAAAAAAAATACAGTTTATAATTACCATGTGGGCTATATGATAGTGAAAGGGAGACCATGGCATGTGGTGGCTTTTAAAAAGAGCATATCCAATGCATGAGGCTCCCGCTATTGCAGGGTTTGGGGAGGGTCATTATGTACGCAGCCTTACCCTCGTTTCGTGGAGAGGCTGTTTCTTGACTAGAACCGGCGACCACTAGGTTGCAATAGAGCAACCTTACTGTTGCACCGAGGCCCGCCCTCTATGTGGCGGCTTCATAAGCCCCCTAATATTTTGACATATGTTCAATTCCAACATTCCTACATCTCATATATGGGAAAAGGGTATTATCTTTTGTTATTATACATTAGTAACAAAAATAATTAATTCTTGGGCTCTTAGCATAGAATAATGGTTTGATTTAACACATTCATGTATTGTAGAAGGGGCTCACTACATTATTGGATACCAACTACCATATGTCAGATAATAAGAACTAGCCAATTTACTGAATGTGGGATGCTCTGTCCAGTGGAATACCTATCATGCTTCCCCCCCCCCCCCCACCCCCCTTCCCCCTAAAAAAAATAAAAGGATAACAATCCTGGCTCTTCCCGTTGCCAGAAAGAAGGTTCGTTGATCAGACTGCTGCTATCACCTTGTCCTATTGACTATTTTTCTTCTGGGTGGATCCAATTAATAGAGAATTCACCATAGGCCATAACTGCAACACGTCTTTAATGGTCTCACCTCCCTCATCTTGGTTCTGCCTACATGTTCGAAGCACCCCTTAGCAAAAAAAAAAAGAAGGGCAGAAGAAAGCAAATTTTCATAATCATCTCTCTCTCTCTCTCTCACAGACACACACGAGCCCGCATGCGCACACATATGCTTTTAGACCAAGAAAAGAAACTGAAGGGGGAAAAGAAGAAGAAATGATTAAGTTTTCATTTTTTATTTTTTTTGGGTGGGGGGGATGTTCTGCAATTTTTTAAAGTTTATTCTCATCCTGGTAACGTCTTGATGTATGGTCGTCTGCCATGAATTGTGGGATACTTTTGTATTTGCCAGTATATCCCCCATCACCTGCTTTGTCTAAGCTTAATCTCAACTACTTGGCTTTGGCTACGGCCATACAATTTGGTTCTGCCAGTCAACTCTATTTAGTGCCATTGTTTCTGCTGAACTCATAAACATGATTTATATGCTTGCATCCTGCCGCCTTGTGACTCTTCTGCAACTGTTGGTTGTAATTTCAGGCCTCCTGCAACCAAGTCTCCAGCAGTGGGAGCAGCTGCTCCATCTATCCCAGCAGGCAAAGCTGGAAACAAGAAAGCAGGAAAAGGTGGTGTGAAGGATCCAAAGCAGGGAAATATTATGTCATTCTTCAAAAGGGTTTGAAACAACTTATAGCAAGGGTAGCTAGCACTCTCTATAGGAACTGCTAGTATGTTAAGGGAGTCATAGTTTTTGAGTTGTGAATATCAGGTATTCCTCATTCAATATGATCTCTTCACATTGCAGGTGAGGCCGCAATAGTGTTCTTAATATGTTCCACTGTTTTGTTACTTTTAAAGGGCTCGTTAGCGAGCAAACCTTATCATTCCGATAGCTGGCTTATCTCTATTTGTTCCATTTTTTATATTATTGATAATGTCTCATTTTTTGTTCTTTTTTCAAGGAATATTGA
>NC_056569.1:4064823-4076565 GCF_013358625.1 Macadamia integrifolia
AAAGGTACCAACCTATTATGTCAAGATCTAACAGATTGGAGCAGTTAGATCTCGACAGAACAAATTGGGAAGAGGATCATTCACTTCTTATTCCTACACAGGGAGTATGGTAGATGCGGAAAGGGACTACAAGTAAAGGGTATTAACAGTGAGCCAAAATTGAACCGAAACAAATTGGTTCAGTTTTGGTTTTGAATATACATTTTTTGTTTGGTTTCGTTTGTTAATTGAAAACGGGTTTCAAATTGATTAAAACTGTAAATCTTGAATCAAACCAAGTCTTGTTTAAACCGATCCAAAACCGTTAAACCTCCAAATAGAAAAAAAAAATTACTATTTTGAGTGTTTGTCTTGTTGCTTTTTCTTTTCTTTTCTATCCATTTCTCGTCAACAAAACGCACTTTTAAAAAATTGGATTCTCGTCAACAAAAAGCACTTTTAAAAAATTGGATTCAAATCATAATGGAATTCGAACTGGTTATTGGTTTAGCTTTATATCTATTATGTCATGAATCAAACCAAACTGATGAAACACCCTTAGGCAGTGTTTGGTAACCAAGAGAATAAGAGAACAGAAAATAAAAAAGAATTTTTTTTCTTGGTTAAATTCTCTTTGTGCTTGGCATGTCTTAAATCAAGAGAAGATTTTTTATTTGAATTTCAAAATTTACGTTAAGAATGGTGAGATTTTCTTTTGTTCCTTCAAAAAAAAATCTTGCTAAAAACACAATAAAACATAGAAAATACAAAAATATTTTCTTTTCTTTTATTCTCTTCTAATGGTTTCAAACGCAAATACTTTTTCTATTTTCTTATCATTTCATTTCTTTTCTATTCATTTCTTTTCTTCTCTTAGCTACCAAACACAGCCTTAGCTACAAGTGGTGGAAGGGGAGCTTGAATGCATTCAATGAAGACAAGAGAGTCGATCCCATTTTCTATGTCGTGGGGCCTAACCTTCATTTGGAGGTTGATACTCCAAATGGAAATAATCCATTTGTGGTATTTCAAAATTGAACTTCAAAATCACATCTCAGAGCTCTAACCTCCCTCCTCTCTTTGGACAAAACTTCTTTACAATTATGAAAATTGTATAGTTAAAGCACATTGAACCCAAGATCTTTCACGCCCTTTTTCAAAATGATTATTCTTTTCTCTTAGATTCTTTGGATAGATAAGGTTACCAAGTCCTTGCGAGTACTAACCAATTGCATTTGACTGTTTACAACTTTAATTGTTCCATTTCTTTTCAATAAATTCTATTTTTACACTGGATTTTCAAATTTGTGTTTTGCCCTTTGATTAACTCTTTTTTTGGTAGGACCTTTGATTGACTCTATGAGATGAAATTTGAAATATGAATAGTGGGTCTTGGGATCCACCCATCTACAAATTTTTAGTACTATGCAAACTATAAAGTGGCAAGTATGGGTGCCACCCATTAAAATACACATGGGCATGACAACTACGCACGAAATATAACAAACAAACAATTTGGCCTTGTGCCAACTAAATAGAGTCGGTTACATTGATCAATGCAAAGTATAAACTCATAATGAAGTGAAATTTAATTATGAGGTCAAGGTTTTGAAATCAGATGGAGTCGACTGAGTTGATTTAGAATCAATTGATGTTGATCCCACTTAATCCTGATTCTTCACTCTAAATATAACCAGTATATATTTTCAAGAGAGAACTACTTCCTTAGCTGATCTTCATCTCTAATAGATCTTCCAATCTATATTCTTTTTTGAACTTCTACAGTCACATCAGGTGATTGCTAAAAGTAGAAAAAATCCGTAAAAAACTTCCTTCTGATTTGATCCTAACGGCAGTACAAAACTCATTGTCGTCAATAGGTTGAATTCTTGATCGAGCAAATCATTAAAGAATTCCCAAATTTCAACCCTCTAGTAAGTAAATTCCCTCTGGCATCGGATACGGCATATCGATCATTTCTCCTCTGGTCCAATCAGTTCAATTGAGAGCTGCCCCTCTCATATAAGCATGCCTCCTTGGCCGAGATCTAATGTGATTACCTCTCACAACTGATCTTCCCCGACCCTACCTACTATCCTGTGTTTCAATAAAGAAGTAGAAGTCTACTGGATCCCAATCCAATTCAACTCAATTCTTGAATGATTAGAATAATTTAGATCATAATCGAAGGAGACTAATCCTGCAACTGATTCCAAATTTTTTAACTTTTTATAGAGAATTGCAAGATCCTTTATATCATGAATCCGCCAATTTCATAACTGGTTAATAGAAACACACTCAGGCATCAGTCAGGAGAGGCAATGATCATTTTGCACTCCCTCCGTTTAGATGCAAGGGCCATGCATTCCCACATAGAACACTCCCCTCGAGAAAAAAAAAATCCTAAAATTGTCAAAACCATGCTCATTAGCATGTCACCATGCTCACACATGAAACTGCCATGTGGCCACCAACTTCCTCACCTAAGAACCTACATTACTGTCATGTATGAGAATGGCCGCATGCTCACAGAAAAAATAAAAAGAACAATTTTGGTGAATGGCAATTCAAGGTGGGGGTGGGGGTGGGGGTGGGGGTCGGCATTAGATCTTTCATGTAGTAAATCTTGATAGATTCTAAATATCTCTTGCTCACATGTCAAGTTTTAATTTTACTAAAAAGTTGATTAGATAACAAAATAAAATTCATAACTAAAAGTATACAGGGTTATGAGGCAGATCGGGCTCGTCTGTAGCACACCCCTGTGCTACAGATGGTATAGCGCGGTCTGTAATGGTGACACGTGGATAATTTAAAATCGATGGTGACTATCTCTGAGGGAGGAGAAGGGTTTCCTACATGCGTTGCAGGCAAGTGGATTTAGAAAACAGCCTCACCCGGCCTACTCCTTCTCCGGCGACCTTTCAGGTGAGTGTTCTTCTGCTCCCCTCTCCTCCCTCCGTTCAAGCTTGTTGTAGCTTCACAAGGGAAGAAAGAATCGAACTGAAAAAACTTACAGATTTCCCCACAATTTTCCCCTGCCATTTTTCGTTGCTACTTGAAGAAGCTTTCCCATCTGAGTTTGGCTTTGTTGCAACCACCCTGCCCTGTCGATGCCCGTTGTTCATTTTGTTTTGTTTGTAAGCTCTTCTGGTTTCTTAAAGGGTTCGTTTAAATCTTTTTCTTTTTTTTTGGTTCGCTCCATTTTCTCTTTGCCATTCGTTGTGCATAGCAACCTAATCGAGCCCTTGGCGCTAGGAGTTGGGAGAAATACTTTCATTCTCGTAGTCTCTTTGTTGTATCAGTGTTGGGAGATTTGCTTTTCCCATGGGTACCTTGGATCGTTGGCTTTAGAAATTTCAAGAGGAGACTCTTAAGGTTTCTGAATGAAGCAAGAGTCATCTCATTTTTGGTTCCGATTTCAATAGCCGTTGAGAATTAATGAAGATGCCATGTTCTGTGATGGACTCTATTCATTTTCATCCTTCGTTTCTAACGGGGCTTGGATTTAGATGTCATGGCCGATGTAATTTCGGGCTAACTTTCCCTTTTCTTCTGTTTTGCTTCCCCAAGTTCATTTATTTCTCAACTATGTAATAATCTCCCCATCCCTTTACTTTTGGATCTTCCATTGTGTTTATTGCAATTGCTGTGCTATGGTTGATGTTCGAAGAAAGCTTGAGCGCCAGAACCAAGTTCTGGTCATTTTGCCGGTTGCTTGATCGCTGGAATGGGATCGCCAGAGAAGAAGTACAGTGGAATCTGGTGCTTTGTTGGTCCAGGGATTTCTCTATATCCGCAGTAGCTAGCACCTTAGGATCAAACGTCTGCCATGTGTCACAATATGGAGCCGTGCTACACCATCTATAGCACAGGGGTGTGCTACAGACGAGCCCGATCCATGAGGCATGTGTAAACATATGATTGAATTTAAGGCTGAAATTTGAGAAATGATATATTTCATTCATTTCTTAGATAATTAATGATCAAGTTTATCATATTTCTCTTCCATGTTGCTGGAACAATTACACCAACCCCCAATTTTGTTCGTGGCAGTGAATCACAAAATTTTTTCATAAAAAATAAATAAATAAAAGAAAAAAAAAAGTTACATGATCATATGGCTCCTGTGTCTAAACTCTAGACATAGGAGTATGTGAAATTATCACCTCACTCCTTAGGAATAATACATGCCAAGCATATTTTTGCCTTTGTGCGTGTTCTCATTGCCCCCTCCCCACATTGGTGCATGCCCACGAGATAGTAATCTCTAACCCATAAATAAAAGAAAAGGAACTTGCTATGTTCCCTTGCGCAATCAAAGGGCAAAATGACCGCCCTCCCCCCATTAGATGGCCACAGGTTGGGCTGCATCAACAGGCGACGGAGTCGAGTCCACATCCTTTGTAGTAAACGGTGAATATCAAACAGCTGAGAGCATCTAGACACAGGTTTCAAGGGGCTCCAGCCATCCGATGCTCACTCTATTGGTGTAGCGGCTGCTTACGATTTTCACACCAACCTGTCCTTGCGGGGTAATGTGAGAATCTGAGAGAGTAGTTATCCATTGCTCACGTTCATGCTTCGGGAGTTGCCACGAGCATTTTCAATGCAGTTTTTAAGATTTTTTGTTCCTTAAATTCCCAATTTTTTTTTACTTGAAATTATATCCATCGTTAGTTCTTTCGCCCGACCTATTATCTCAAAATTTAGTAATCTCTTCTCAGTTTTGCAGTGGGGAAACATTGGCGATCCCTCAAGTAGCAGGCTCACAACCAGAAGAAGAAGAAGAAGATATGCAATGGCGCGATGATTCTGAAGATACGAATTAGGAACAACCCTGCAAAAGCTTCAGAAAATCATGGGCGCCTAAACTAGTCGTCTTCTTCACCACATCCTTGAGTTCCATAGCCCCACAGAGACTATCTGCTAAACTACACAGTCGTGAGTATTACTTCAAAGGGGGAAAAAAAAAAAACCATTTATTTTTTTCGTTTCTCTGAGAGAAATCCAGAAAAAAAAAATTGATTTTGATGATTGGCAGCCATCTAAATATACAGATTACAAATTGATCTGAACTGGAAGCGAAAACAAAAGACGGAGGAGAGTAAGAAGCTTTGTGTTCTCAGTACTTGAGCATGAGAAAGTAAAGTACAAAATGAAAGCTTTGGGTGGCAATGGGGGTTTCTTGTGGTGGAATGGCCTTCCCAAGAGACGTAGATATAGTTCTCAAAGAAGAGAATCCCCAAAATCCTCTAATTCGGATGTGGGTGGAAAAGCAGGTGGGGGAAGTGGTTTCGATTTCCCACTCAAGCAGGCAGCTACGGCAGCTTCTCTTGCTCTCACTGGTGACGCCATTGCTCAGGTCAGTGCCCGGCGGAAGGTTCTCCAGGGACAGGATTCCAACAACCGGGTAAGTGTCCTTCCTGTTCTCCCTTACTCTTTCATTCCATTTTCGGTTCTCCATTGCGTCGAAACACTTGGAAATTGGCTTAGTGCGATAAATTTTTTTAAATACTCTTTTTCACTAAAAGGCTTGAGAAATGGAAGAGCAAATTACTGCCATTTAGGTAGAAGAATCACTTTAATCAATTCAGCCCTTTCTAAATATTTCGATCTGACACTTGTTACCATTAAGCTCACCTGAATAAGAGATTGAAGATATTTCAAAGCAACATTCTTTAGGAGCCTGGTAAGAGTATCGTCTATTGGATTGTTATGTGTAGATCAAAGCAGAAGGAAGGCTTTGGTTTGCGCAATATCCAGACAATAAACTTCAGTCTTCACAAAATGTCTGTGGGACATAGGTGAAGCCAATACTTGTTCATACACGATTCAACTTAATAGGTGAGATTTAAAAACGTTTTTTGGCATCCTTCATAAGTATTCTCATGATACAACGTTGGAGAAGGAATAGGTGAAGCACATAGGAGGTGGGAGGGTCTTTGGTGTTCGAATGCTCTAAATTTTCTTAGCCTTTTCTCCTTAGTCCCTAATCCAGGTTGCAAGACAAACACAGCATGTGTTGCTATTTGTTCCAGTTACCTGAACTAAGATTTCAATTTTGGGAGAGGGGAGAGACATCAAACTAGAGGAGACAATGTCATTCATGAACTTTCTTGAAGATGTGTTTAAGAGATATTCAGATCTAATCTTTACCTATGAAGATTTTTCTCAACGCCCTTCCATCACAAACTTATAATTGAACCTTGATTCTCTTCCCTTCCCTCTCAGCAAGCAAATATGAAAGCCTTTCTCCTAACATAAAATCGTTTTTGGGTGTTTTCTCATAAAAAGATCAGTGCCTTGTGATATGATCCAAAGGGCAGACTCTGGAAGTGACAGAATCTTCTTCATGTTTGCCAGAGTCAATGTTTATGGAGAAGTAATCAACCAGCTCTCCATCCACGTTGTTTTACAAGATCTTTGGCACTACCTTCAAAGTTCTTGAATTTTCCTCCTGATATCCTTACTTTCCTGTGGAGCTTCTCTTTGAGGGCTAGTAGCAAGCTGGATGGAAAATATGGTTTGAAATATGAATGTAATGCAATAGAGGTTCTTATCAAATTAATAACCCCCCCACCACCACCCCCCCCCAAAAAAAAAAAAAAAAAAAAAAAAGAAGCTCTGATCAAATGCTAGAAAACCACAGGCCATCCACTTTTGATTTCTTTTGTGGGGTCTTCGTTGATTCCCATCACTAGAATTTGAAGAATGATAGATCATGATGTATCTAAACCAACTTCTATTTTGTATATTGCACTCTAGCCATAATAGATTTCATATGGGACATAGGATGATAACTACTGGTCAGTTATGTTATAAAATATTTGTGTCAAACTGTTCTCCTTGTGATTTTGTGCTGTTTTGAGCTGCAAAGTGTAACATTTATCCGAACCATTTCTATTTAGGATGTCATGTCAACCATTCTTTCAAATCATGATTGGGTCCGGGCACTTCGGATGACTTCCTATGGGTTTCTCTTATATGGTCCAGGCTCCTATGCATGGTACCGTTTTCTTGAGCGTCACTTGCCTAAGCAATCAATACAAAACATGTTTCTGAAGGTTTGGTTTCTGCAAACCTTTTCTATGAACTGCAAACAATTTATTGGAAAACAAAATATGGTTTACTTGACCTGGTAAAGAATTCTTTTTTCCTCTGGCCTTGTATCTACTTATTCTTACAGGTTTTTTTGAATCAAATTGTACTTGGTCCAAGTGTGATCGCTGTTGTCTTTGCATGGAATAATTTATGGCAAAGGAAGCTCTCAGAGCTTCCAGCTAAGTACCAGAAGGATGCCCTTCCTACCCTAGTTTATGGTGAATTCTCTAACACCAATCTCTGTTGTCTTGATTGTATTGGTGGGCTTTTCTTGCATTTTCTCATTGCTCTCTTTTGGTTCCTATGCAGGATTTAGGTTTTGGATTCCTGCCAGCATACTAAATTTCTGGTACTTAAATTTCCTCCTATTTCCTTCATGGAGTTCTCATTCAAGCCTTATTGTAGAAAATTTCACTAGTGCCATTTTTATTTTTATACTTTTGAGAAATATTATATTGCCATCTTTAAGTTAAGAGTCAGATAGTTTAGATCTGTTCCTAATGGAAGAATAATTTAAAAATCCAGAGTTTAATCTACTTAAAATAGGTAATTATATATCCAGACATTTTGGTAAGATGAAACTTTAATTAAAAAAATAAAAATCTGACTCAATGATAGATATATTTCCCTGTTCTGCAATTCATTCTTCCCAGGAATTTATAGTCACCATATGTACCTTTGGGAAAAATCTTGTTGTAAGAAAAGCTGGTGAAAAAGAAGTTGTAACCTTACTTTTTGCCCTTTTAGTATGACACACTTATTCTTTCAATGAGGATGAAATCTTGTCATTTCAAATGTGTACTTGAAAAGCGTGCAAAAAAATGACATCTCTTGAGAATGACATAATGGTAAGTCACTTTAAAATTATCATGAAACCCTTTTTTACCCTTGAATTTAAGAACTTATGGGAATAACACAAGGGGCAATCAGAAGAAGGTTACACCTTCTCAGTTTACCACTTTGGTTACAAGAAGATGCATCCTATACGTAGACATATGTAATTTTAGCAATTGCAAAATTTCTGTTTTCTTGAAAGGAAAAGGGGTTATTTTCTTTCAATTTTTTATGGTTGGGGGGTGGTTCTCCTTGGGAACTCATTAATTTCATTGAGGGTACAATTTTATCCTCCTCCATAGATATAGACTTACTCATCAAGTTTGACTTCTAATTGTTGTAGCAATAGGTGGAATATTTCCTTTGAAGAACTAACTACTGACCGAATTATCTCAAGCAATTTTGTAGAGTCAACTAACTTTTGAAAACTTAAGTGGAAGTATGGTAGAACAGAGAAAATTCACCATTTTGAAGCAACTTAACCAACGTGATTTTTGTATCAGCAAGGAAACATAAAAGAGTCATACTTAAGCTTACACCCGGAAATGAAGATGGACAAAAAAAAAAAAAAAATTAGAGGGGAAAATTCCCATGTTTAATGGCAGTTTTGGTTGAAGCAACTTAACCAACGTGATTTTTGTATCAGCAAGGAAACATAAAAGAGTCATACTTAAGCTTACACCCGTAAATGAAGACGGACAAAAAAAAGGGGGGGGGGGAATTCCCATGTTTAATGGCAGTTTTGGTTACAGTATATGCCTTCATTCTCCCTTTATTTGGTTACAATATGCCTTCATTCTCCCTTTATCTCACAAGGAGCCTTGATGCCAAGCATGACTGGAAAATGACCAGTTTCGTTTTCCAGTGCCTGATCCTTAAGAAGGGCCTAAATGGAGAACCTATGGGCCAAACAGTGTGTTAAGTTTTAATGGCATACTAAAACATTGAATTTGGGAACCCAGTAATTGATTTGGTTGTAGTATGACTCTCATTTGCTTGTAGGGAGAACTTTGGTAATTTGGATTTTGAGTCCAATTCTTTTGGGTCTACTCCAGTTGCGTGTGTATTTATTTGCATTTAGGTTTGCTTTGTTTAGGATATGAATATCTGGATTCGTTTTTGGTCTTTAGAGAGATTTGATCCACTATTCTTTTTTTTTGCTAACGATGGGTATCCAGGCCTTTGGCCTAACTAGTCTCGCCGGCCCATACTAACCCCACAACCACATGAATCGGGTCATACCGGTGTTGAATGAGAACCATTCAACTTTCACTGAAAGTAGTAAAGAGCACTAAATACCCCTATGTGAGTGGCCCAAGGTGTGCCTAGTGTGAGTCGAAATTAGGACATTCGAGTTTACGGCTTGTACCAAGTTCGTTGCTCACCAACATTTTTTGATCCACTATTCAAATGTCTTGAGAGTTGAGAGAAGTTACTGTTTTTCCGCTCAGCTTTGCTGGCTTTCATGGATGATAATGTTTCCATGAAAGCTTTGACGACTCTTAGCCTGTTGAAAATATTGATAATTTTAATCATCTAGTAACTAGATATATAATAGAATATGGCATATCAATGATCCATATGATAAGACTTACCTTCAAAATGCTAAATTATAGTCTTCATTGTTTCTGTTTAAAGTTTCTTTACCAGTACAACAAATGATGTTTCCAGGTGTCCATTGTTATCAATTGCAGATATCAGTATTCTATTGTTAACTGGATCAACTTTCTCTGAACATGGATTAACACTTTGATATGGTGTATTTATAGGTTGATTCCTCTTCAGACACGTGTAGCTTTCATGTCCACCTGCTCCATATTTTGGAATTACTACTTGTCTTCAACCATGAGCAAGTGACCTCTTCAGTTCTTTCAGCAGTAATTCCAATGCTTCAAATATACAAAATATGGCAGTCTAAACTGTCTTCTACTGCTGACTCCTTAATTCCAGAGGTTTTCATTTGAAGTAATTGACATATCAGTTGCCGCCCAATATCGAGAGAAGATGCAAGAATCAAGGGATTATTTTTCATCATGTTACCAATTGGCTGCTTAATGTTTAATAACACTGAAAATGCATCTTTGCATGAATTTCCTTTTGAACTTAATAATTTTTTCTGTGTACCATTTTTATTCAAGTCATGATTGCTTACTGTTACTGTTCTTGAGGATTTCAGGCACTTGATCTTAAAATTGGGGTTTTGCTTCTAATTATGATTCATGGAATGAGCTCATTATCCAGAAAGAAACAACCATTAACAAGTGGAGACCACTTGTCCTTGTGTACTTGGCAGTAAGTACCTTACAGCTTTTGTATAAGAGCAATCCTAGGGTTTTCTTTTCTAATTGCCTTGATTATGAATTCTTTCCAGCACTGCCCAGTGCATAGAAAGGGTTGGCTTCCATAGCTAGGGAAGGTAACAGTGGAGATCAAATCTGAGACCCATATTGACTCATCCCTATTGCTTGGGTTTGGTTGGGGTTTGCATGTGGAAACCTTCAGAGTCCTGCTCTGACTTGCCTTGAGCCATGGGACTCCTAAGGATATGTAGTGAACTTGAAAGACATTAATGGACTTCATGGGAGAGGGTGGATATAGCTGAGTATTACTTTTGTGCACTGGGTTGGGTTTGGTAGAGGGGCGCCGCACCCAAAGTTCAAACCCAGCTTCTTTCCATACAGTTCAGGAAGAGGCTCTCTTCACAATAACGAGATGGTTCAAATTCTCTCTTTCCTAATGGCCAGGTAAAATCATTAATATGATTTGCGTTGAGCCATTAATTTTACTCAAGAATGAGACTAGCCAACAGTCATTTTGATTTAGTTGGGCATCAGTACTAGGTGTTGCGGGTACAATGCCTTGCATTGTGTCGTTTGCATTAGTGAGTTGATTTTGAAGTGCCGAAGGTCTTGAGGCGAGGAATTGGTCCACCTTGCGAGTTTTTTTTTTAGGTACCGATCCGTCTATTCTATAGAAGAGAAAAGGGAAAGGTTTCAGTCAAGAGACTCGAACCTAAGACCACATGTGAGTGTGTGCTTAACACACACACACACACAGAGCTTCACCAATAACCAATTGCACCAGGAGCAAAGGCTTGTGTGTTACCTTTGTTACTAGCAGGCATGTAGGGGTTTGGCAGAGGGCAGCCCCTGAGAAAATTATACTTAGGACTATATTGATATTTCAGTAAATTTTTGTGTAGGATTTTGCTATAAATTTGTAATAAGGTTTTTTTTCCCTGTAAGCAATGTGAGGTGTGAGGACGAGTGGTTATAATCCTATTCTCCATTGATAGTGAAGCACATCTCATATCACTGTGAACGTAGATGACGTTAAACCACATAAATCTTTGGGCATGAGACCTCACAAAGTTGAGACAAGAAGATACTTCTAGGGTGTTGTTTGGGACACGATAGAAGGATGCCTTATGATTGTATCATTAAGTATAATTTTCAAGTTTGCCAAAAAAAAAAAAAAATTATAATTTTTGGGTATGTATCAAGCTAGCTTACATTGGTTATGACTTTTTTTTACCAGAATATTATCTGGGACCGGGGAAACCTTAGAATTTTATTGAGGTAAGTATAAAAGAGTAATGCATTGGTTATCACCTATGAGATCCCTTCTGAGGTCATCTCCATAGCAAGTAATAAAACTCTTGGTGTTTGAAAATTCTAGTTTTTCCTTATTTGAAGCTATTTCAGGCTTCCTATTGGCTTTTAATCCATATGGCTGTCCGTTGGCATCGCAATTTCATGGTCTTGTTGTAAACAATATTATCATCTATGTATTATTGTCTTGTTCAATTCTTTATCCATCCCCACC
>NC_056569.1:4076585-4095573 GCF_013358625.1 Macadamia integrifolia
AAAAAAAAAAAAAAAATCTAGCTCAATTTAATATTTTGATGTGAAAAAAATTTAGAAAATTGATTGAAACAATCATTATATTTTAAGACAAAAGAATGGGAAAAACACACACATGATGGACTATACTTATGAGATAGGTCACCAAATTTAACATGTAACCTATCCAACCTTTAGAATCATCAATATCAATCGGCATAAATAGGTGAGGTAGATAGGAAAGCCACCACTATCCAAATTGAGCTCATTTTCCCTCCCATTTTGTTACATTTTCACACATGGAGTGGAAAGAATAGGGGGAGAAAATAGAAAACAAGATACAGATAGAAGAGATAGGAGAGAAGCCGGACTTCCTGACCTAATTTGAAGGTAATATTAGATAATTTAGTATTTCATTGCTTCAAGTCTTTTTATTACAAGTGAACAACTACAGATAGACTAACATGCCTTCTATGGTTAGAACTCCTCAAATAATGTTGAAGATAACTCCTAGATGGCTGATAGCACTTGAACACGAACCCCTGACCGTTGGATACCTGCTGAACACATTGGCGCACTTGAGAAGATCTAGTTCAATTGCCACTACTCCCTCTAATTAAAAAAGTAAAGGTAACTAATTATAATTACGTACAACTGATTACAAGACACAAGATACCCACTACACTACCTAATTCAGCAGAAATTTTCAATTACTATTGTTTAAACTATCTGGTTTCATATTTTGGGTCGATGGTATCTTTTAACTTGGACTGCATGGTTGTTTTTGGATGATTCATTGGTCTCTATTTTATTTTATTTATTTATTTATTCTGATGGGGAAGAGGGGGACACTCTAGGGATAAGATTTAGGTTTGATCTTGCTTATCATAATTGATCAATAATTTGACACCTTAGTCTAGAAACGCAATCTCAAACGATGTAAAAAAGAATGAAAAAACAATAACAAATAATGCACACATATTTATGAGGTTCAGTAAGATTGTCTACGTCCTCAGTGAGATGAGATCTTTACGTCACTATCAATGGAGAATAGAATTACAACGCTCATTCTCACCCCTCTCTCAAATTTCCTATAGAGAAAGAGAACCTCGCTACAAAGATATAGTGAAAAGCAAGGGGCTACACACCCTCCCACCCAGCTACACAGAGGGGCTTCTTGCCCTCCCTTGCAACCCTCACAACTCGCTTACTAGCAAGTGGGACCGCCATTCGGTTGGGGGGCCTACACCAATACTCCCTAGATTAAACTGCAATGTAATACAAGACATTGTACACCAACATTTGCTAATCCTAATAGCAAAGCAAAAAAAAAAAAAGATACAGAATAAAAAGATTCAATTACTACTGTAACATATTTCACATTGAACATCAATCACCCCTTCCCTTTCTGGTCCTTGTAACAGAATATAACTGAGCAATGAAGGGCTGAAATGATCAAAGTGGCATCACATAAAAAGCACTAGTGAGACTGAACCAATATCCATCCACAGAATCGGTCAACTTAAGGTAGTGACAGCCAAGAAAACCATTTCAAGTTGTTCCCAAAGGCCATTGCCATGATGGGAGTGTTCCTGTGAGCGAATTTCATGATCATTTAGAGAGACTATAAGCTACAAATTCCTGTCTTATTTCTTGTATTTGCATCTGATGATGGAATGCTTTCACCCAAAAAAAAAAAAAAATCTGATGATGGACTGCCAAAGTCGCTTATATTACTAACAGCACTGGCATGTCACCCACTTACACATTAAAATTCAAAATGCATATCAATCATTACAGGGAGAGGATCAGTGGCTCACTGAACCACAAGCAAGCATTGGGATTTGTCTGCAGTGTCTTATGCTGTAGAGCCCATGTGAAGGAAACAATACTGAGGCAGGTGATTACAGTTGGAGGTACGATGTTTTGTATTCTGTTGTTGCTTGTTTTTGTGGGTTGATCCTGAAGGTACATTTATCTTCATTATTAAAGCCTCAATGAAATAGCGGACTGCCCTGAAGAAATTTTTTAGAGCTATATGGGTATTTTGATAATCTACCTATAAAAAGTTTCACTATAAATTTGTAGCGAGAGTTCCTTCTCTGTAATCAATCTGAGAGAGGTATGAGGATGAGAGACTGTAACCCTATTCTCCGTTGATAGTAAAATAGATCTCATCTCACCATGGTCGTAGGCAATCTTGCTGACTCGCATAAATCCTTTTGCATTGTGTGATTGTTTGTTCGCAATTCTATCTTTGTATCATTTTAGGTTTCCTTTTTCCCACATGATACATAAGATAGTGGTGCGACTTCCAGTATATGCTCTCACCATCCCCTTTATCGGATGCATTGTGGAGAAATGCTAAGAAAAACCTCTCCCAGAGAGTGGGCTCTGAACAATCTTAGCCTCAGTATGTCCAATTCAATCACAGTCAAGAGCTTAGGTCTCTCCATAGCCCAGCCGCAGCAAAACAGATAAATGTTGCCACTGCCTACTTAAAAATCATTTTTACAGTCCGAAAGGTATTGAATTCTTTCCTTGGGAAGTCTTTTGCAACGTCCATCTGGGTATATCATTCAATGTCATGTCCAACCAAGAGCATCTGTAAAAAGAAGGCATCCCATTCTTTGTTAAAGAAGGAATCACTAAAAGCAAAAAAGATAGGTCTATCTTCACCGAAATATATATGGAACAAATAAGGGTACAAAAGGGTAAAAATTTCTCCCTCCTCTATCCCTTGCAATCCAAGTTGCAGGGGGTTAACATTTCTGGGGTTTGCCAGGGGGAGAAACATCATGAGCTCCGGGAGTAGGCAAGCCCAGAATGGTGGTTCCAACCCGACAAACTCACCAGTGCCACGAATAACCTCCTTCCAACCTGCTGTAAGTACTGTGCTACCTCAATCCTAGCAAATACTTTTATGAAAGACCAGAACATGAAATTCCCATATCAATCTGGATACACACACACACACAGCACAAAACATCAAATAAGTTTCTAATTGTATTTGACCATATAACAACTCCCTTGTTATAGTGTTAAGGTTGAAAACTTGTAATCTCTCTTGCTGGTTTAAGTTTCAGTCTCACTAAGACCTTATCTAATTGGAGGTGGCTAGGCTATATGAATGCCTATTCGCTTTTGCAATTCCTTTATCTTGGTCTTATCTTTCACAACCACACAAAAGCTTCAAGGTTCTGTTTATGGTAGTTTTGGGAGGAACAAAATGAAGTGTGTCATGAACAAGAACTTCATTTTCACCATATTCTGATTGAAGGATCTAACAATATTGACAAGTGAGGCGCAAACTAGCTAGACATATACAGCTTGGATATATCAAGGCTCGTGAAGTTGGCGAATAGCACTCGCTTCTGGTAGCTTGCACCATATGCAAGATTAATAGTTGAAGCATTGTACAGGATCGAGACACAAATGTTACTAACTAGTTAACTATGGTGATTCTCTCCAGGATGCAGGTGCTCGGACAACAGATCCATGGCAGTTATTCGAGGAAAGAGTGAGATGGGGACCCTATGGCTTAAGAGGGTATACACCAACTACTTCATCTTTTCATTGTCTTTCTAAATATATATAAACCACAGATTGTGTGACTACCATGTCAAAATCTAACCCATCTTGTAACAGAGAGAGAGAGAGAGAGAGAGAGAGAGAGAGAACATACTACCTGATATTATTAATAAATTTCAGCGTCTCCTATCAGATTCAATTGCATCTTTTAGCTGACTACTACCACCAAACTTGGAGTGTTGTATGGCAGTTTCCCTGGGCAGTCTCTTTCTCCACTACTTCTCCTGGATGGTGAAATATCAGGGGTTAACCATCTACCAAGGCAGTTCGTCCGAGAATTTCCTCCAAGGAGAAGAGGTCAATGGAATGTTTATCCAGAGGAAGAACCTAACCTGACCCAAGAGCAGCAAAGGAAGGCCTTAAAGGAATTGAAGAAGCATGTATACAACCCTGCCAGGAACATACCAAGGAGATGGAGTTTCTACAACAGAGAAAATCCCAGTAATAGCACCCATTTGAAGGAAGAAGGGAGAGATGATGATGGTAAGGGATGTCCAATTTGCTTAGAAGACTTTGTTCCCAATGAGGAGGTACTAATGACTCCATGCAACCATATGTTCCACGATGTGTGCATCCGCCCATGGGTAAAGAGCCATGGTAAGTGCCCAGTATGTAGGTTCACACTTTGCGACATGGGCAGGAGAGCTTCATCCCCAAACGATCCCATCAGGCTTAGGAATGATATCATGCCAGGAGAACTTCTCTCTCTTGTCAGGGCAGTGGAAGAGACCTTTGAGTGGTTGACTGTCCCTCGCTAATATATAATGAAATCAAAGGGAGGAAGCCCTTAATCAGAATTGTTGGTGCTGTTTGTTACTAACAAGTATACTGTCTTCAAATTTGAGACAAATTTCTCTTATGCTTAAACTGAAAGATCATAATACTATATATGTTATGGATTTACTCTTAAAAGAGCCATACAAGTTTGAGGTTTGAAGGAGCATCCAATAGAGTTTTTTCTCCGAACGAAAACTGGGTTACATAGATACTCTTATAAGGCTGTCAATTGATCCAAAGAGATCCCAAGGTTCCAAGCTAATGGACAATGATTTAGCTCCCTCTGCATTCAGGTAGTGAAAGTCTCTCTGGTACAGAATCATGTCTTAATCTTTCTGTCAAGGAGCTTTAATCCACAAAACTCTGATCATTATAGAATAATATCACTGTTAGATCAATGCATGTATGCATAAAAATCTCCAGGTGAAAAAATGAATCATGTTCATGTCTCTTAGCCAGTTTAAGTTAAAGCTGAACTCCTAACCAAACCTGAGATTCATTATTGGAATTGAAAAATGAGAGCCCAAACCCGTCAGGGTTGACGGGTTTGGGGTTGGGTGCAGCATTTGCTGTAACGATAGGTAGGCCCATGGATTCCTTTCAGGTTATGCCTTAGCATAGAAGAAACTGTTTCAGTTGCGGTTCACCAACTTAATATTCCCACCACCCAACACCCACCAAGTATATTATATACTATCTGATATTGCTTATGGTGTCATTTTCCATTACAAATGTGCGTTTCCCATTTAGTTGGGTGACAGGACTCCTTCCAAACAATGAAAAGAGACAGCCCACCCAAACATCTGTATTTCCCCATTGGAAGTTAAGCCTTAGAATGTCTACTTTGCACCCATACGAAGAGTATGTGGTTCCTGGTAGCTTGTTTGCTTGACAAACAATTACTTGTTACCAAACAAGAGACAAACAAGCTCAAAGTTTCCAATTCCAAATCAAGCAACTAACCTACATCACCACATAAAAAAATAATTGAGCAGCTACTAAACAAGCAACCTATTTAGATACTATTCAATATCATCAGAAGCAAGAAGCATTCCCAGACCGTGCCCCAAAGTTATTTAGACTTCGGGCCTCGGAAGCGCTCTTCCATAGAAGAAATACCCTAACTCAACTAAACATTACCACCAACTACTTGTGCATTAATATGTGGTAACAAAAGCAAAATTAGTTGATTGCTGAATCACTTTTGAGTTTCTTAAAATCAGAGTAATGCATAGCTTGAGGTTCAGAATGTGCTGAAATATCACATGACATTCACATCATTTTGAGCTAAACAATAAGGAAAAATAATCCCCTGAAATCTCTTTCTCCCAATGCATTTGAGCCATACCTTATCATAAAAATTCACTCGTATCCTACCCAACCATCTACTACGAAATTTAGTACATTTTAAAGGAAATCAAAACACCGGAGGTAACTACAACAGATATTTATGTATTGTATTCCTTTACTGTTCTTTTATCCGAACTTATATATCAATGAAAGAATGTAACAACAACAACAATTAAGAAAAAGAAAGAAAAGTAAACAGGGAAGAAACTAGCACAAGGGTGGAACTATGGACACTGGAACAGACACATTCCCAGCAAAACTTGAACCATTATCTGTCACTGAACTGGTGGAAAATCCATACCCTCCGACTCCCCATGCTCCCATTGGCAAAGCTGCGGCTTCACACCTCTGGCAAACTCTAGCGAGTGATGCTGCCTTCCGTCTTGCCCGCTTCGTTCCTGTAAAGAGCAAAGTCTGAAGCAAGCTTGCCAATGCTGGTGCTCTAGCCACCCTCAATGTAGCAGCTGTCCCACCACTCCGGCATAATTCAAGCAGTGCCGCAACAGCATTCTCTTTCCCCCTAGGAGTCCCCTGTCGCATCATTCCAATTAACCCAATTACTGCCATTTCCTCCTTCCCAACTGCTTCAGCCCCAATTGGCTGTCTAACAAGCAAGGCCAATGCACCAGCAGCCTCCTCTGCGACTCCCTCAGTTCCCAGTGCTCCTACCAGGGCTGACAGTGCACCTGAATCTATCATCTTCTTGCAATTATCGACATGGGTAGACAAATTAAATAGAGCTGTTACAGCATCCTTCTTCCCCCTTGGGCTACCATGTCTCAACAGTCCAGCCAAGGTCTCAACAGCACCTTCTTCATCCGCGATTCTCTTCTTGTAGTCGTGAACTGCAGAAAGGCTGAAGAGTGTTGCTGCTGCGTTTTCCCTTGCCTCTGTTGTGTGCCCAAATCTCAGAACCTCGACAATTGATCCCAAACATCCTGATTCCTCCATTACCCGGCTCTTGTTTTTGTCATGGATTGATAGATTGAGAATTGCGGTAACAGCATTCTCTTGTGCAACTGGGTTTGGGGATGACAGTAACTGCTGGAGAAGAGGGATTGCCCCTGCTTCTGCAATGCAAGCACGGTTCTCTCTTCCAGTTTTTGCCAGCAACCGCAGCTCCCGAACAGCAACTGTTTTCACCCCCTCTGACCCATTTGATAACTGTTCAATGAGAAGCTCAGCTGTGGCTGTGTTAGCTTTGATTGCAGCCTTGGAAGCTGCAGCCATGGCAATGGTTTCCATTGTCGTATCTGGACCATCTGGTGGGTCGAAATGGATCCCATGAGCGGAGCACCACTGGGTGATTAGACTTCTGAGAGCTCGATTTGGCACAAGACGGGTGTGAGTTAGCATCTGTCCTGTCTTTGGACAGGTGCAATGCCCTTCTTCCATCCAATGGGCTATTGAAGGTCGATCATAGGTCTGCCCTGTTGAGATTATTACCGGGTCTCGCATCACGTCCAAAGAGATTGGGCATATAAAATCCTTTGGAATTGGAACACTGGATTCACCATTATCCAGGGAGATAAGACCCTTTTTCTGTTTCTTATGGTTACCAGATCCCATTTCTTCTTCCTCAAAGCCAAAAAGCAAAAATCTGCAATACCTTGTAAAGGCGACAAACCCATTGAGCACTGAGACAGTAGGTTCAACATCCCCCTCAAGATTATAAATCTGCTCTTCGAGGAATTCAATCTCAGCTCTACAAGTTTTTGCATCTCGAATCCCCAATTTGTCGATGAAAAGCCTACGCAACTCCACTTGATCAGGAATATGTCCCCGTTCAAATTCTTCAAGGAAGGAGAAAAGCCGGAGCCTTAGCATCTCATCACGTTGGTCAATAAATAACTTGGCTTTCCTTGACTGGCTCTGCAGAAGCTCAATCTGTTCTCTGATGTCCAGAGATAGCTCGAGCTCTTTCAATGGGAAGATGTCGAGAAGCGTGGAATCTCCTGGTTGAGGTCATGAAAATGACCAGAAATCGAAGAGTTCTGGAGGAGAAGCCATAACCTGCTTGACTGAGAGCAATAGTCTAAAAGAATCTTCGATCGATAAATGAGAAGATAAAGTTCCTTCAAACAAAGAACGGCAGTGGAAGTGAGTTTAGACCCAGAATCCCTGAGAAACTCAAAGAGGACGACAAAGTTCTGTATCTTTCGAATCAGAGATTGGGAATTCCTGCGCTGGGAAGGCAACAAACGATTGGAAAAAGACGAGATCAGCTCACTACCGATAGAAACAAGTGTCTGAACAAGTGCAACGTCGCTTAGATGGACCGGCGCCAAGAAAGCCTCCAAGGAAGGCGACCTTCGCCTCCTCAAAGACGAGAATATAGCAGCTGAAGCCATAAAAAGTCAAATTAGGTTCAATATCTCCACTTCTTCTTCACAGAATCCGCTGAATCCGTTCAAACCCTGGAAACCCTAGCTCTGCCTTCCGGATCAAAATTCACAGACTAGATTACAGATAAACTTTTACAGAGAAATAAACCTCAAGCTCAAAGATCTCCCTTAAAACGGGAAGAACAGCACCAAAAAAAGAAAGGCCAAAACGGAGAAGAAATCTGATTTTATTTTTCTTACAACAAGAATTATAGAGAATCGAAGAAACTAATCGAGAAAGGTTCTCTTACAGATTACCACTTTGAATCGTTCTTGTATGTTTTGTGGAGTAGAATTGAATCTTCAAAAACTTGCTAAGAGAGATTTGATCTCAGAAACCCTTTTAAACTAAGGATTCAACGCTTTCGGCCATTTCCGCGTTCCGAAAGGTTAATTGGATCGATTTTCTTCTCACTTCTTCCTCGAAATTTCATCGCGAGACGCAGCCCTTCTCATGAAAATGACTTCCATTTTAATTAACGTACCACTACTGGTCTTCCTCTCCATCTCTCTCTCTCTCTCTCTCTCTCTCTCTCTCATCAGCAAGAACAAGAAAATAACCCCAAAATACTCGAGACTTTTCCAGAAATTACTAGATCTGTCCCTACTTTATCCTAACATGACTTCACTATTAGGATCCTGCGGTTAGTTTTGACTTTTTGAGCCGATCAGTCCGGGGAGGCAAAGGACTTATTAAAAGTAAAACAGTAGTAGTAGATGGAGATATTCTTTTTATTGACTAAAAAGCCCCTCAAATTAAAGTTTATTGCTCACACAAAGCCACAATGCCAAACCATACTTTGACAACGACGTAACCCATGTTATAGGGTGTTTCCCGCCTAAAGAATCTTACGTAACGTACCGGTTCTGTCTTTGTGGTATCGTTCCCCCACACTCCTCCTTCCCAACCCTTTTATGCTATAGAATCTATAGATTTATGCCATTAGCATTCATTTATTTTAATTCATTTTAATAATTCAAGGGATAAGATATCAATGTCTAATCACATGGCATTGCACTTGAGAGTGTATAGGAATAATTATATGTATGAGAATTTTATTTTATATGAGGTAGGAAGGTAATTTTATGCACTTCTAAGGACAACATGTCAGATAGTATTATTTTTTTCCCTAATTAAGTTAGGGAAAATGAACTCCACTTGCATATGCTCTAGGACTCAAATCCTCTCTAGCGTGATCGGATAACTGAAAGCATCTAATCGACTTGATCCACTTTTTTGATTAATGCATCTGATATTTATCAGCATCGTAACAAAGTCACACTCGAACCAGAATGATATGTATCGACCAATATGTAGATACGATATAAAACTAAGGTCCAACCTAAGACTAATGAGCTGACCTTGACAAACCGAAAAGATTCAAAAGGTTAGAAATGATGAGGGGGTAAACCGGTTTAACCACTTTTTAGGGACATTTTGACTTGCGGTTCTTTTGATAGCTAATAATTATGTGGTATTGGTCATCGGCGGAGTTTTGAAATTTGAAGGGGCATTTCAGTCAACAAAGAAAGGGCTAAAGCTAAAATAGCTAATGCGAGCCAACCTGACTATAAACTAGGCATGGATGATCCTTGCGTGGAAGTATTTATTGTGAACCGTTGGATTAGAGTCATTAATGCCAGATAATGATTATAAAAGAAAGTCAGACAGAGTGGGGTCCAGTACTGGGGTTTTCAGTGATTCCATTCCCATTTGGTAATTTGAAATGACAAAAAGGAGCGGAGAGTGCAAGTCGGGCCAGGATTGACTCACTGACACGGTGACGGGAAGGACACGTTGCCGGTGCACATGGGGACGAAAGGTGGGGCCAATACTTTAAAAAAAAGTAATAAAAACCGTTACGATTACGCCACGTATAATCATAGTCAACGAGATGACGTTTTCAACAAGGCAAAAAGGACTGATAATTAATCCTCCCCCGGTGATTCTATGTTCTCAACAACTCCTACTAGTTACTATTACTCTGAGTCTCGGCTTCCAAAGTCAGACTCAGACGGCTTGTCGGCTTTCACGAATATCTTACTTTTCTTTTGTTTTAATAGTTTAATAATAAAATTAGGTTTAATTAATTTTAATTAATTAAATCTTATCGCTAAGGTCTAGAGGATGAGTAGGATACTTCATTCTAGATGATAGGATGCTGCCACGTCATGGCACGTTTTAGATGGAAAAAATGATGGGAGCACTGACGGTGTATGGTAGCATCATTGAAGACAGGTGGCTCACACCAGAGAACAGCTCAGCCCACTAGAGATGGAATCTAATAAGATAGGAGAGAGAGTGGGATGGATCATGGCCACAGGGAGCATCACAGTGAGACACAAAAGGGTTTACAGTGGTCACACATGATACAATACCCAAACCCCACTATGGCCACGAGGGTTACGTGATATGAAAAAGACTAATTAGAGAGTCAAAGTCAAATGGTTGAAAGCAAAATGTATTTGGAAAACTACAACTACTAATGTATTTACATATCTGTGTGTTTGATTTCTTTATTGATTCAATTAGAAAAGAAAAGAAAAGAAAAAAGATTCTTTGATTGAATGAACAAACAAACTCAAAGGTGACAAGATAGATAGATAGATGCATTCATATTTAGTGCATTGGAATCTAGTCTTAGATTTCCCTTTTTTATAAAGAGAAAGGAGGACCTAAAATGTCTTCTTCATGATTTTCATTTTTGAAAATAATGGTTTTCTATGTATTGAGGCATGGAGGTTTTTTTTTTTTTTTTTAGGTTCTGAAGTAACAAAGATTTAATTTTGGATTGATTTTTGCACACTTACAATCAAGGGGAATGAGAGATTCAGATGGTTTGCAGAAGGTATCATGTAACAGTGGGGTATTTTCAACTATTTGTAAATACAAAGTAGACATATACGGCCAATGATAGCCATTGTTTTCCTTTATTAATTTCATTTTTGAAAAGTGCTTGTAATAAATTGGACTCTATTTATAATATTATTAAAAAAAAATTAAAGAGGTGAAGGTAAGAATATATATATATATATATAAAGAAGAATTTAATTGCTTCAAAGAAAGTCTATTTTCCTAAGCACGTTAGCGGTCCCAATCTTGGGAAGTCTGAAACTTATAATAAAACCCTAGTAGTAAAAGTAGCATGGAGGTTGTTGAATGTTGACAATGATCTTTGGTCTTCAATCTTAATGGTTAAGTATTTTAATTCGTAAGTTTTGTTAGATATTTTGATTGAGAAAAAATAAACTTGGTATAAACCGTAAACTCGGATGTTCTAAGTTCGATTTTCATTAGGCATATCTTGAGTTACTCATACGGGGGTGTTTAGTGTTCTTCATTGTTTTTAGTAAAAGTTGAATGGTTCTCATTCAACCTTAGTACAACCCGATCCTTACTGTTGTGGGTTAGTATGGACCCGTGGGACCAGTCAAGTTAAAGGCCTGAATACCCATCGTTAGCAAAAAAAAAAGAGGAGATCTATAAAATAGTGTATATTAAAGTTGGGAATGGGAGGAGAATACTATATTTTTGAAAGGATTCAACTTATCTCTTTTTACTCTTTGTAATAGGTTGGATTTTAGAGTAAGTGAGTTCATTCATCATGATGCTTGGAATCTTGCTCTTTTGAGTAGTGTCCAACCCTTATGGTTATGTGTATGCTATTGGTAATATGGTCTTACTGATAGGTCTATGGGACGAACAATGGGTTTGTATCCTTTCTAGGTCTGGCAATCTGTCAACTAGAATGGCATTTACATTTTTAGTGCGCCTGATGGTGAGTGAGGAGGGTCTAGGTAATGATTTTTTTATTTTTTTGGAATTTAAAGATTCAGAATTTTCATTGGAGAGCTTCATTAGATGGTGTTTTAGTAAAAGCTATGTTAACGAAGTGGGAAAAAAGATTCTCTTCAATTAATTGGGAGTCTAATTAGTGATTTAATGTTTAGGAGAATCTAGGGATACCTGTCCATGTATTGGGATACATGTCTCAGGTTTTTCCAGTTCTTGAATCACTAATTAGGCATCCAATTAATTGAAGACGAATCAAAATCTGAAGGGAGTATGGGGAATGACCTATCTGTCTTGCAAATGGAAAATTCTCCATTAATTTTGCATTATTATAAATTGTCATGTGCCAAAAATAAGAGTGTTTAGTTGGCAAAAGTGGAAAGAGACAGAGAGAGAGAGAGAGAGAGAGCGTTTTTTCATATCATTATATATTGATCCTCTTATGATTTACCTTTGTTTTATTTTCTTATTAATTTTTTGCCAAGCAAATACACACTTAAGTGAATCATTTTGTGAAAATCACGCATATATCTCAGCATTTGATTTTAGTTCAAGATAAGAAGCAAAAGTACCTTACAAATGAGTTCTAAATGGTAAAAGATTAAATAAATATCAATACCTCCCATGAGATTATTTTTATATTGGCAAGAGAACTTTGTTCGCTTTATTGGCCACTGCAACAACAACATATAGGTCATAGGTCAATGGGAGGCCACATTGAGGGATCTGGACAAGGGGCAACATCATCTTTTCACACCCGCCCATGTCTGTGTATAGACACACACAAGCAAGCAATGTTCTTTTCTCCTTTTTTATAATTTCATGAAACTTTAGATCAACATTTTAGCCACCTTTTTTTTTTTTAAGTAATTAAACATTTTAACTACTTTCACATGCACAGCTTATGTGCTAACCACAATTTACCACATGGCTCTCTCTCTCTCACAACATGATTAAGGATGGTCATCTTATGATATGTAGTTTTTCTTTTTTACGAAGTTCACTAGCTTTCATGATATTTAGATTTCCCATATGACAATGGTTTTTTTTTTTTTTCCTTATAAAATTTTTTATACAAATGATATTTTACATGAAAATTTTCATCCAAAATTCTAAATAGAATTTTCCGATTTTGCAATGTTTTTTTTCTCTATGTTCTACAAAATAAATAAATAAATAAACAAGATTTTTTTTCTACGTTTTTTATTAAAACAAACAGTATAAACTCCTCCCATCCCAAAATAATAATAATAATTTACAAGGAATTTTTTTTATGTTTCATCTTCCATATGGAAATAAACAAAACAATAAATGCAATTATGATAAAGAATAGAAATTAGAATTTTAAAGTGTAATGCGTTTGTGCGAAACAGCATATTTTTTAGGATTTCCTACACCAGCAATGCATAAAGTTATTTCTACATCAATAAGTCTAGGGCAACAGTAACCCAAGGGAGTAGCGCAATTGGTGAACAATGAATTTAGTACAAGTCATAAACTCGAACCTCCTAAATTTGATTCTCACTAGGCACACCTTAAGCCACTCACACGGGGGTGTTTAGTGGTCTTCATTGCTTTCAGTGAAAGTTGAATGGTTTTCGTTCAACCCCGATATGATTCGATCTATGTAATTGTGAGGTCAATATAGACCCACAGGACTAGTCAAACCAAAGGCCTAGATACTTATCATTAACAAAAAAAAAAAAAAAATTATAGAGCAACGATAATGTCTTTACCATCACCAAATATTGTATTAGATGACCATTACATGCGTTTTTGTACTTGCATCCTTGTGTCTGTCTCTTCCCTCGTCCCTCTCTTCTTACCATCTATAAAATTAGAAGAAAAGTAATAACTAAATTTCATCCACGTGTAAGAACCGCACTATCAACGGAGAACATTTCCCCATAGGTACATAAAGACATTACACGGGCATAAAATCTTTCTCGTGATCAATTGATTTTTTAGGTAAACAATTGTATATCCAATTACGACATTACCCAATTAATTAATTATGTATTAATAAAAAGAGATCTATTTTTAGTCTAATTCCTCCTTCATGCCTCGTGCCTGCCGACATATTTTTAGTGGTCAGCCACTTTTTTTATAGAGTTTATCAAATAGGATCAAATAGAGAGTTAAGGACATGAAAGAGAACGTCATGGAACTAAAAAGGTCGTCAATGCCACTTTGGCACACGGTTTTCAGGCGTGTTTCAACTTTGGCAATCAACTTGAAAAGGGAAGTCCCAAGTTTTACACTGCACCACGTGGAGGTGGAGGTGGAGGTGAAGGAGAGGTGGATGATGATGATGATGATTAATACCTATCATTAGGATGGGTATCTTGATGATCTTTACTACATAACATTGTTTGATAGATATTTGTTGTCTATTTTCTTTATTAGCCCCATAAATACATGTATTGCACTTTTCAAACCATCAATTTCAATGAGCAGTTTTTTATTGGTCTAACAGTAAGCTATGAATATTGCGACCTAATGGTCGAGTGGTTTAGTTCTTGCCTCTGGACATATGAGAGAGTCACCCACCTCCTATTGTTTGGAGTCAAAAATACACTTTTCCTTGGACAACTAACTGTATTGATATCCATGATGATGGAATTCTTTCTTCACAACGGGTGAAAAAAAGGTCAAGCCTTCTTTTTTTTTTGTTATTTAACATCAGACAAAATTACCTAAAAACTTTCTCCCAAAAAAAAAAAAATCCAAAAAACTGATCATCAAGGTATGAATCAGAATTTTTGATGCATTGATTTGGTCTCTAATCCATCCAAACATGAATATACTGATCGATATTTAGTGGGCTGTGCTTATAGCCTCGGTGCATTAACATGTTCTGTGCTGTTTTGCTACTAATATCTGTCATTCTTTTTGGATTGAACTAAGCTCCATCTGTCTTGACATAAGATACCACAAAGGCAAAAAAATTCTGAATTAACACCATCTTTAAATTGCATAACTAATTGTGTCAATTGGAACAGTGATGTGTCATTTAAACCATTGGGTATCTATGCACCATTTTGGTGGCCTTGGTCTATGTGTCGTTCATAATCTTAGATTTTTCAATACTTGTTTACTCTACTTAGAATAATACTTTACAGTCTAACACACACACACACGCACACACACACACACCAAAAAAAAAAAAAAAAGAATATTACTTTACATGTAAAATACCTTAGGCTATGTTTGGATCCAAGAAAAGAAAAAAATATGAATTTGAAGAGACAAAAATTTATTGTATCATAAATTTTTTAGTCTTACTATATCTTTTGCATTATTTCTTTTCTTGGTTATCAAATATAGCCTTAGAGTTTGTGTCTTTTTACCCTAAAAAAAAATTTTGCGTCCAAAAAATTTAGATTCATTGAAAATATTAAATGACACATTTCTATCTAACATATTTGTGTGGAATCTAAAAATCCCTTATAGACTCCAGAGTGCAGAGAAATTATTCCAAACTGTCTTGAAAAAAGAAAATCAAATTCTCCAAAGTCTGCCATTGCTTTTGAAAAAAGTAGTCTTGAGAGGGATGTTGGGGGGAATTTATTCTTCATGTTTCATTAATGTGGTTAGAATGAGCTTAGAAAATGGAACGGTCATAGTCATATTCTTGATTGTGCCCTGAAATCTGGAATGGTGCAGATCTCTTCTGCGAATCTATGGAGATTTGTG
Organism: Macadamia integrifolia; assembly: GCF_013358625.1. Classification (NCBI taxonomy): domain Eukaryota; kingdom Viridiplantae; phylum Streptophyta; class Magnoliopsida; order Proteales; family Proteaceae; genus Macadamia; species Macadamia integrifolia. Next base: position 4,092,153 of record NC_056569.1, read on the forward strand.
TTTAGAACCAAAAATAAAATAAAAATCTGTGGAGATTTGTTAATTCCAGTTTTTGGTGCAGAATCAGACCAGATAACCTTTTCCTTAAAGGCTATGTTTGAAAATTAAAAAAAGAAAAAATCACAATGAGATGATGGTTATTTGTCTTTTTTTCTATTCAATTTCCCAAAAAAAAAATATATATATATATATATATATTTTCTTGGCTTCCAAACATAACCTATGTATAAGCACCATTATATGATTAAATATGTCCTTTTGTTCCGTAAATGCCTTTCACTTTTTTATCAAGAGTGCATGGAGGGACATTTATGGAACCACAATTGCACATGTCATTACGTAAAAATTAAACATATGGATAGATGATCCATATTTTGGTTTGGCTTGATTGGCTCATCTAAACCATCTTGGAGCTTTTCTTAGGGTAGGAAAAAATAAAAAAACCAAGTTGGAAACTTGGAGCCTACACTCACCCTTGGCAAATCCACTTTTTCTATGCGCACCATATTATTCAATAAAATCTTTTAGCAAAAGTTTTCCTTCAGCCAGCCATTGAGGGGAAAGAATCTTTTCACCGACTAGTGATGTGATCGTATGATAAGAATTTTGTCTCATAAACAAACTCTCACTCTTATTAATGAATTTAAAAACACATTTGATAGTACTGATGGCCATGTGTAATGGATTCTCCCTTGAAAGTGGTGTGATCGAGGAAACTCGGTCCAATGTTTTTTTTTTTCTAAGATACAAAAATGAAAAAAAATATATGATTTTTATATAGTTTCATTTTAAACAAAATTATTCATACAAAATAAAAATGAAAATGAATATTATACATATAATTCGTATTTATTGGTTGAAATCATCTAATTAATTAATGGGACAAATTTCTGTTCGTGAGAAGCCTTTCTGCCATAAACACAAGGGCATGCAATGATTACCATGCCTCTAACTGAGGTATGTGCCTCTGTGTGTGGGCACAGGGTCCTCACGCGGATAGAAAACACTTGCCTTAATATTAAGAACATGAGTATCAAGTGATGTTTTTTCCTTAAACAAAGATACCGAACAGAAGTTCTAGAACAAAAGTCATCAAAAGCTTTGGCCAGGAACTAATCTTCTCAACAAATGCCAATATTTCCTAACCTTTCTTAAATTCCTTTGAGAAAATTAGAAGTAACCAAATCTAAAGTCCAAGCTGACATTGATTACAAAACGTATAGCATAAACCAGAGAAACACAACTGAGCTGATGAGTCAATGGGTGCCAGGACCAATATGTATGTATCTATCCAATGGTGCTAAAATTCCTGAGATGAGAGTTTGTTATCAATCTTAACCATTCATAAGGTGGGGCCCTTCTTCTGTGTTACCAAAAAGTAAAACTCAACAAAAGCCTATCATTTTCCAACTTTAATTTTCTCTTAAATCTGATCTGTCATCCATTCAGAATCTCAATTTTCTTCTCCTCATTTTCCATTTTTCATACCTTTCTTAATGGGGGAGTTTGAATAAAGAAGAGAATGGACCCAAATGGTGGTGTCGCTACTCCCCACCACCTCTTTCTTTGTCTTTGGAAATCTGTGGACGAAACAAAAGAAACACAAACACAGAACCACCCCCCTGGAATCTATCTATAGGTTTGGAAAGAAAAAATGCTTCTTGGAAGTTTCTTCCACTTTTGAGTTTTGACTCTAAAAAAGGCTTTTTTTTTTCTTCTTATAAAGAGAAAGGTCAGTGAAGTACCACCCCTTTCCAGCTTCCCACCCGCGTAAAGAGTTTCAAACTATGCTTCAGGAGTCATGAGTAATCATATTCTCCCACATTGACTTTTCACATTAGTTTTTTAAGTCAATGTACTAATGATATTGTGTTTCCAACTGTAAACAGGATTAGCCAGCTATGTTGGTTTTCAAATAGAGATGCAAACGGATCCACAATGGATCTGGGTATTTCTTGATCGGATACAGATTACCCTAAATGGATACAGATGTTAATTGAACCTGGATTTTTGAATATTCGTTTATATACTTGACTTGTGTAATATGTATCTTCATCTGGCAGATAAATTCTCTCTCAATCCAAGTCTCTTGCATGACTTAAGATTATAAGTCACTTAATTTTTTTATTATTGTTTTATATCTATTTGAATCGGTTAGATTATGTCTAGATTATCCGAATTCAAATCCAAATACCCTTTGACCATATACAAGTACCCCTAAACAAATACGAATGTGAATCAAATTCAAAATTTTCAACTATCCTTCTAGCTAGTTCCCTACTTTCAAAACATGATTTTGACATATGGTACTCTATACTTTTGTTGGTGGGGTTGTCACTAGTATTATTATGCAAAGTGCATGTATTTATTTTTAGATCCATTACATTATTATGTTAAAATCGTAAAATGTGTGGAAATTAAGGTTTTTAAGATGTCTATTTGTTGTCTCTTTTGGGGAAAAAAATCCAAGTAGAGATCACATAATGAGGTGGAGAGAGGTGTAAATTTTTTCTAGTTAATAAAAAGTTTTTCGTTCTCAGTGGATGTAAGCATTCATGTTGAACCGTGTTCTCAGTGGATGTAAGCTTTCATGTTGAACCGTGGTAAATTCCTTGTATTTGTGCATGAATATCTACGGTTTTTTTTTTTTTTTTTTTCTGCTCTCAGAGTCTCAGATCATCAGAGCATCAGAGCATCAGAGCAAGGCTCAGTAAAGGCTTCAAAGCAGAACAGTCGCTTTTAAGAAGTACCATAAAGAAGATTAAGGGAGCAGAGAATAAAAATCTCACATAACCAAGGAGGATGTGTGTGTGTGAGAGAGAGAGACAGAAAGAGAGAGAAGGAAAAGGTGGATGGGGCTTAGTGTTCCAAGGTTTTTTGGTGCGATTAGGTATATTTCACTCCATTGGAGTAGATTGTACAAGTTCAAGCACGATCAACTATGGTTAAGACTAATCAGGTTTGTTGAGGTTGACGGCCAGCATTCAAGGCAGGTTCGTTGAGGTTGAGAGCACGTATGTAGATTTAATCAGGTTTGTTGAGGTTGATGGCAGACATGGAGGGTAAGATTGAGTAAATTAGATTACCATTTAAAAGCATGATTATCAAGAGTGTAACAACGCAAATTTGCATGTTTGATGAGATTGTGCAAACTTTGATTGGGATTAAGAATATTAGATTTAACAAAATAAAATATGATTTCACTGGATAATTCTCATGTTTGCGCTTTCTTTCTATCAAATTTTATCCAACAAAAGATAATAATAAATAAGTAAATACTTCTATATGAGGTAAACTCAGGAATAGTGGATTCCCCATGAGAGAATATCTAGAATGTCATTGCTCTTAAGTAGCCATTTGATAAAAGGTGCATCTCGTAAAAGTGGTGTGTTGAGTTGAGTTGGTTTTTTTTTTTTTTTTT
>NC_056569.1:4095593-4100793 GCF_013358625.1 Macadamia integrifolia
TTTTTTTTTTTGTAAGAGTCCGTTGAGAATTTGCAACCCTATTTTCATTGTTTTGTCTTATTTTCAAAAGTTCTTAAAAAATATCTTCAAAATAATTAGAAAGATAAAGGATTTGTCCATGATCATGCATGGTGCACGATCATGCACAAAACCGTTGGATGGGGAATGAAGGTCTAAACATGCATGACCATGCCAAAGCCATTGGATGGGGAATGGCAGTCTATAGTGCACTCCCTAAACTCCATCCAACAGAGCTGTATGTGTGCGCGACCATGCACCATGCACCATGCACAACCATAACCACAACCTATTTTCTAATTTAAAAGTGACTACAACTATGTCATTTTCAAGAGTGTCATTGTCAAGACCTTTTAAGTATACATGTGAAATGACAAAATTTTACAGGAAAAAAAAAGCAAAAAAAAAAAAAAATGTAGAACTATTATTTCTTTTTCACCGACTTCGGTTGTAGCAAGATTTCCCTTGTAAATACAACCCAAATTTAGAATCACATACAATCTGTACAAAGGATGCTAGTGGATGCTAAGACCTGATACTATGCCAAGTCTCCCCCTAAATTAGAAGCATTAACGAAGTCCTACGTATGAGATATGTTCACATCAGAAATGAAAAAAATATTCGTTTCGGCATTAAAAAATGCGCGTATAGAGAGGCTTTGAGACCATTTTAATTTCTAATAGAAGAGGGGCCGAGGGGGAGGGGTGGGGGTAAAGAAGAAGAAGACGATTATGAGTTTTTGAATTCTAATTAGTCTATGCATCAGATATATCTAAAGTTTTTTGAGTAATTCTGCTAATCATCATTTCTTTATATTTTTTTTTTAGTGGAAGTAGGACTTCGCTATATCAATGATGAGATTCTTTGAATTCTAAATACAGGATTTCCTTGCACTACTTATGACATTCTTTGAATTTTAAATACCACTTGTTTCCCTACAGCTATAATTGGATTCATAGAATTGATTCTGTGCAACTATGAGCAAGAGAAGATGTCTCAAAAAAAGGATTAAATGTTAAAGTGGTTCACACTTCACACCCATCTGAGTTTTTTCCCCTTTAAAATTAATTCAGATCCAATAGAGGCCAATCTCTTAACATTAGATCCCTCATTTAATTGGAAGGATAAAGTAAGAGCTCTGAGATTTGTTTCAATGAGTGATCATTTCCTAAAGGCCCTTTTGTTTAATATTCCAGAACTTGGGATACTATCTAAGGCTCATGAACCATTCTGGAGTGATCACAAAATCATTCTCACCTTACCTAACAGTCCCTGGTATTCTCATATTTTCATGATATCATACTAAAGTCTGACCATCTAACAACTCACAATATTAGTCAAGCCCCCCCCCCCTCTAAGAGGAATCTTATTCATCACTTGATGGCCCCTACTCTTCGCTAGACAAGGAAAATGCATGAAAGGGTAATTTCAATCAGGTATTTTTCCTTTACTTATTTGAATAGTCAGAGAGAATTTCATTAGAAAACAACCCGCTGGTCCACATTTTCTGCTGCTTCTTCCTTCTGTTCTATTGGACTTGGCTTCTGGGAAAGATTTCCAATGGGTACTACGCGTGAAGTCAGTATAGATCAGTATAGGAAAACCCTAATGGTGTTTTTGAGTACTTATAATGGCACTTCACATTGTGAAGCTATATAATTCCCTCCTTTTTTCACTTTAAGTTTCTTAGAAGAAAAAAGTGCTAGAACAAGAAAGAACTATAAACGTTATAATGCCCCCCTTACTGATTCTAACACTAAATTTTTCTTACTTTTGTTCGGCGAGTAATTATGGAGAAATAGTTCACATTGTAAACCTACATAATGCCTCCTTACTGATTTGATCACTCATTTTTCTGATTTCTTTTCTAGAAGTAATGATGGAGAAATAATTCTCTGAATAAAAGTGTGCTCACTAGGATAAACTGATACAAATACCATAAATTTTTCACCTAGCACAGCAATTAGAAAATCTATAATTTTATGAGTAAATGTCCAGAAGGGACTTTCCATTTTATCTTAACACAATGTTCGAGTAAGGAACAACTGAACGAGCATAATTTTTTTTTTAAAATTTGATTTCCACCATCTGTTGGTGAGATGGCCATCCGGCCTCATCACAGAACCGCAGTAACGATCACTCCGTCACGGAAGGAGTAATTTCAGGAGTAATGGCAGGGCGATTCCGCTGATCGGAAAAGATCCGTTGAACAACGGATCTTTGGACTCTATCTCTATAAAAGAGTGAATAGTAAAGTTGGAAAAACATACGCATATGATCAGTCAGTTGGAGCCCTAAAAATTCCTAGAAACGTTCTCTGTCTTCCTCATCCTCTGTTCCTGAAAAACCTTTACACTGGTATCAGAGCTACGGTCGAGATCTAAAGCACCGCCGATAGCTAAAGCTTGGGTGATCAGCGCCGATTGGAAACCAGTTACCCTCGTCGAACTGATTTTCTTGCATCTGAGGTCAGACGGCACGGTTTTCGTCCCAAGCAAGCAGCGGCGATTACAACACTCTGAGTTTCTGAGGATCGAGCTGCCCGCCGGTGACTGATCTTGACGTTTGTTCTTCTCACCCATCTTGATCAGAGCCGTGAGAGCAGTAAGCACCGGTCACTGCCGAAAGGTTGCTGCAGACAGGTAAGTGCAACTCAAGATATTTGTTTTTTTTTTTTAATTCATCCTCACCAGCACCGGTCACTGCCGATAGGTTGCTGCCGACAGGTAAGTGCAACTCAAGATATTTGTTTTTTTTTAATTCATCCTCACATCTGCCGTATAAGTCTCAGTGCTTTATTGCTTTAGAATTGTCTTTATATGTGAGGATATTATTTGTTTAATATAATACTCTCTGAATTGGTTTATAAAAAAAAAAAGGGAGAAAACCTATATGTAAGAACATATAATTAGAATAGAGAATTAAACTTGTTCATTATTCATTTTTCAGAACACCATCATGGTTGGAAAACCCTTGTCACATGAAATCAACAACCTTGAGAGATTGAATGGGTCGAACTATGAAACTTTGAACATGAAAATCACACATGTGTTGATATATGAGAAGATGGACCATGTTCTGGAACCAAGACCTGTGATTGGGGATGATGCTACCCTCGCAGAGATTAAAGCTGTGGAAAAATGGGCTGAAGATGACAAAAGAGCCCGAAGCATGATCCTCTTGAAGATGGAAGACCATCTGATGAAGGTGTTTAATAAACACACAACTACCAAATCTGTAATGGAAGCTGTAAGGGCCAAGTATGATGTGAAAACTGAAACCCACACTCAGCTACTGACTCACAAATATAATAGTTGTAGAATGACTAAGGGTGAGGATGTTGTGGATCATGTCAACAAAATGTTGGTTTTGGCTCAAGACTTGGCTGATGCTGGATCAGAAGTGTCAAATAACTATCAAGTATCCACCATCATTAACAGTTTGCCCCCTTCTTGGGCAATGGCACAAACCGCACTGAGATTCCTGGGGGATAATCTCACTATTGATAAACTTCCCCAACAACTACAATACTATCAGCAATGCATGATGACAAAGTCCATGGGTGAATTACATATAACCCAGTCTAACCCAACTCCGCCAGAGATTGACCAAGTGGAAACATTGGCACATCAGCACCGATTTCGTCCCAATGCCAACCAGCTCCGCCCCAACAATAATCAGAATAAGTTCAAAGGGAAAGGAAAAATGAAGTCTAGGAATTTTCAAAAGGTGCCACCTGGAGCATGTTACGAATGTGGAAAATTCGGTCACTTTAGGGCTTCCTGCCCTAAGAAAAAGAACAAAGGAAATACTCCACATGCACCACCACCAAACACTCAGCGGAAAGAATTTATTGGCACAGTTAAGTGCAATTTATCTGGACAACAGTATGAGGGGTGGTGGATCGACTCAGGTGCGACACGTCATATTGCAAGGACCACAAGAGGACAACAAGAGATGAAGACTCTTACACCTGGTGACCATAAGATTTTCATGGGCAACAACTCGTATAGTGAAGTTCGAGGTGTTGCAGACTATGTGCTTGACCTCGGGAAGGCTAATTTTCGTCTGAAGGATGTAATCTATGCCCCCGACATGCGTCAGAATTTGATTTCTGTACCAGCTCTTGTTAAAAAGGGCCTTGAAGTGCGCTTCACTAGCTCTGAGGTCACCATTGGAAATCATGGTCGATCTTTTGCTTCAGGATGATTTGTCCCTGAGCAGGACTTGTTCTTACTTTCTACTGTTGAAAATGTAACCTCTAATATTATTAATGAAAATGCACCTGGATCATTAGTTTATATTGATTGTGCAAATCTTGTTGATTCGTATATGTGGCATATGAGACTAGGACACCCTGGAATTAAGAAAATGCAACAAATAATTAAATTGGGTTTAGTTCCTAAGTTATCTAAAGTAGAATATGATGCATGCGAACATTGTCTCTCTGGTAAAATGACTAGGAAACCCTTTCCAGTGGGAGTGAGAGCAAATGAACTTGGAGTGGTACACTCTGACATCTATGGACCACTCAATGTGAGTACCCATAGTGGTAAAACTTATTTTATCACATTCACAGATGATCTATCCAAGTATGGATATATTTACTTGCTTAGTAGGAAATCTAAAGCATTTGAATGTTTCAGACGCTATAGAACTGAAGTACAAAATCAGTTGGAAAGAAATATTAAGGTTCTAAGAACCGATCGTGGTGGAGAGTATAACTCCAAAGAGTTTGAAAATTTTTGTGAGGAACATGGAATCATTAAACAAAAGACAATGTCTTTCACACCACAACAAAACGGTGTGGCTGAAAGACGAAATAGAACACTACTTAATGTAGTGCGTTGCATGTTATCACATTCTTCTCTCTCTAAGGAATTTTGGGGAGAGGCCATTCTCACAGCAAATTATATCCTGAACAGAATTCCTACCAAATCTGTTGAGACCATAGTTAACAAATTCGGATTCGGGAATTATTCGGACGGAGAATTATTCGGAATAATTCGGATGATTAATTGAAGGATTCGGTCAAAAAAGCGGTCAAAAAAGCTTATTGGGGGGTTTTTTTTTTTTTAATTGTTTTTTATTGTTTTTTTTTTTTTTTTGGCTCACATAGCATCAATGCAGGGCTCAGTAAATGCTTCAAAGTAGAACAGTCGCTTTTAAGAAGTACCATAAA
>NC_056569.1:4100822-4127862 GCF_013358625.1 Macadamia integrifolia
AAATAATGTTTAAATAAACCGAATAATTCGGTTTAATTCGGATTCGGTCCGAATTATTCGCGATTTATATTCAGTTTTGAAAAATTTGCGAATTTTAAAGAATTTTATTTTAAATTCGGATTCGGTCCGAATTTTTGATAAAATTCTTTAAAATTCGGTTCGGCCGAATAATTCGCGAATTATTCGGCCGAATTGATAACTCTGGTTGAGACTACTCCCTATGAAATGTGGACAAGTAGAAAACCAAACTTAGAAAATCTAAGAAAGTGGGGATCAGTAGCCCATGTACTAATACCTGAGTCATATAGGAACAAGTTAGATTCTAGAACGATCAAATGCAAGTTCATAGGATAACTTGAAGGATCAAAGGGATATAGGTTCTATCAACCTGAAAAAGGGATAATTGAGAGTCGTAATGCGGAATTTCTGGAGAAACTAGAAGAGGAACCGCAACAGGAAGATTTAGAACGCCTACATGTCATTGACGATGACTATGATTTTGACCCTTAAGAGGAACCAGGAATTTTTGATCAAGGAATCCAAGTTCCTGAAGATCAAGATGATCATCAGAGACAAGAACCATAACCTAGGATAAGTGGGAGTAAAAGAACTAGAGCACCCCCAACTTATTTAGATGACTACTACCTTTATCTTTGTGAGCCATCTTGTCATACAGTTGACACATATATGGAAGAAGTAGTTGATCCCATAACCTATAGTGAAGCGATGAAATCGCAAGAATCAGATGAATTGTGGAATGCCATGCAGGAGGAAATTGATTCTATCACAAAGAATCAAGTATGGGAACTTTGTGACCTACCAAAGGGTAGAAATGCTATAGGTTGCAAATGGGTACTTAAGAAAAAGTATAAAGTGGATGGATCTATTGATAAATTTAAGGCCCGGTTAGTAGCGAAAGGATATACACAAAAAGGAGGAATAGACTACCAGGAAACATATTCACCGGTAGCAAAATTTGCCTCTATTAGACTGATATTGGCACTTGTTGCATATTTAGACTTAGAATTATTCCAGATGGATGTGAAAACTTCCTTTCTTAATGGCGAGTTGGAAGAAACTATATATATGCGACAACCTGAAGGTTTTTAGGTTGTGGGACAGGAAGATAAAGTATGTAGACTTAAAAAGTCTCTGTACGGACTAAAACAGTCTTCACGTCAATGGTACCTAGTATTCCACAAAACGGTCCTTAAGTTAGGATTCGTGGCAAACCAGTTGGACAACTGTGTATATATTTTGAAGAGTGGGAGTAGTTTTATTATTCTTTCCTTATATGTTGATGACATACTGTTGGCTGGAAATGACTTAAATATGCTACACAGAACCAAGTATGAACTTAGTAACAGATTTGAAATGAAGGATATGGGGGAAGCATCCTATATTCTAGGAATTCAAATCATTAGAGATCGAACACAACGTAGATTGTGTTTGAGTCAAGAAAAATACTTGAACTCTGTGTTGAAAAGATTTGGGATGTAGAATTGCAATCCCTCTTCAACTCCAATGGTATTGGGAAAGACTTTATCAAAAAGTCAATGTCCTCAAGAAGGACAGGAAAAGTTGAATGTACCTTATGCTCAAGCAGTAGGTAGTTTGATGTACGCAATGTTGTGTACACGACCGGATTTGGCCTATCCAGTCAGTTTGGTAAGTAGATACCAAAGCAATCCTGGCTCTACCCATTGGGAAGCTGTGAAAAGGATTATGAAATATATTAAAGGAACTAGACACTTGAAATTGTGTTTTCAAGCAGAAAAGCTTGAGGTTATTGGATATTCTGATGCTGACTTTGGAGGTGACAGAGATGATTGTAAGTCCACCTCTGGTCATGTGCTCATATATGGAGGAGCAGCAGTTTCTTGGGGTAGCAAGAAACAAGGGTGTGTTGCTAGGCACACACAAGAAGCTGAGTATGTTGCTTGTAGTATGGCAAGTACTCATGCAGTCTGGATAAGACGGTTTTTAAATGAGTTTGAGCTGGATCTTGTAGATGGACCAATGGAAATATTCTGTGATAATCAAGCAGCAATAAGCTTGATACACAGTGGTGCAAATAGCTCAAGGGGAAAACATGTAGAAATACAGTACCACTATATTCGAGATATAGTAGAAAAAGGTGAAATTAAAGTAACCTATATACCTACAAGTGATATGGTAGTCGATCCCCTCACAAAGGGAGTTCGTGCGGACGCTTACATTAAGCATGTAAATTTAATGGGACTTAGAACAGTCTAAGTCTGGAATAGGAACTGAATGTTCCTCATCATGACCATGTTTTTATTGTTCCTAGATATGGGAATGGAAATGGAAATGGAAATGTCGCGATAGATGTTCTTGGAAATTAGAACTCTAAATGGAATTTTCATTAAGGTAATTCTTGGAAATGGGAAAGGAAAATATGAATTCGGCCAGAATGGCCAAGTGGGAGATGTTGGTGAGATGGCCATCCGGCCTCATCACGGAACCTCAGTAACGGTCACTCCGTTACGGAAGGAGTAATTTCAGGAGTAATGGCAGGGCGATTCCGCTGATCGGAAAAGATCCGTTGAACAACGGATCTTTGGAGTCTATCTCTATAAAAGAGTGAATAGTAAAGTTGGAAAAACATACGCATATGATCAGTCAGTTGGAGCCCTAAAAATTCCTAGAAACGTTCTCTGTCTTCCTCATCCTCTGTTCCTGAAAAACCTTTACACCATCAAATACTTGCAAAATTCAGTTTTAGTTTTCGCATTATAAAATTTAGTTAATCACTGCAATTTTTCATTGATATCAACCACAGACCCCTTAGTTTCTTTCTCTTTTTCTTTATTCTGCCTTACCTCAAGAAACCATCATCACTCACATGTGGTTCTACCACACCACCTTTGATGTCATGCCCTGAGGTGCATTGGCTTACCAAAGTGACATAAAAATTGTAAATGATCAAACAGAATCACCCTTCCCCCACCCCAGAAGAAAAAAGACCAAATGAAGTTCAGAAAGAGACCATTTTAAGCCACTAGCAGCAACTTTATCAACGAAAAACTTAGCAGGATACTGAGCATTACAGAACTTGGAGATCCTTTCCAATGCAAGCAATGAAATAATCAGTTTCCTCTTAGAGATTGTCAACACAAAGTAGATACCACTTTAAGGAGATTATACTTGTCTCCGAAAATCTTCCCATTACAAAATCGTTGGAAGAAGAAAAATGTTATGCTTATTTTTATGCGAGTCTTAAGAACATTGAATTTATGCATCAAGTCCAAGGTTTATGATGCATCTTCAAATGAGAATAAAACAAGGAAATGCGCTTAGGTACTTCAGAAAGAATTCCATATATTGTTCCTTGCTTGATTGATAAATAGAAAGAATGAACTTTGCATAACGGGTATTATACTGATTCCAGATGGATGGAATTTTTTATATTATCTTTTATCACATAAATAGTCAAAGTATAGGTTATCTGCCCCTACCTCGACCCTTCTTTTTTTTTCCGCTATTGAAGATCTGAGAACAATGTTTATTTTGCAACGCCACCTTTTCTCAATGTATAGACATAATATTTCAAAGCAAATGCAATGAAAATTTGAAGTACAAAAAGAATAAGTCCACAATTAGTATTTATTCACAAAAGCTACCTGATTTCATCTTTCCACCCTACACATTCCAATTGGTATAAAAATTAGCTTTATTAAAAATGACCAGACTGCTACAATTGACTCTCTAAGTGGAAGGAGCATGAATAAATACAATAAAATGCATGGAAGGCTTTACAGCTATCACAGAATAGTCCTGTAGAAATTTTTTTAAAAAAATTACCTTCATGATTTACTAGAGAGACATCTTCCACAAGAAACAAGCTTCAATAGAGAACGTGGTTTCTTTGCCTTCAGTTTCAAATGTGAAAGCTGCAGAGAAACAATGCAGAACTGATCATAGTAAGAGACAACTATTACTTATAATGTCGCTTCTTGGAATAATCAAAGCCAGGGTTAGTTGGACCCTGATGAATATAGCAAAAAAATGCAGGAAAAGACGCAAAAACACACGGATAACACAAGAATTATGAGGTTCATCTAGATTATACATCTGAAGGATATGACAATTAAGAAGGCTTTCCATTATGTGAATATTAAAAGAACAAAAGCGACTGAAGAAGCCTGAAGCCAAGGACTCACATAAAGCAGTGGTTTGGACAGCACGAAAAGCTGGCCTCAAGGCAAGGCACAAGGACAATGGCTTGAGGACCAACTACAAAGACCCACAATCTCAAAGCTCAGAGCGCTCTAAAGACTGATAAAGTTTTTTATTTTTAATTGGTTTAATTAGCCCTTCATTAAAACTAATAGGGTGCTCAATAGATTCTATCATTTGAATATACTATATATTTCTTATATATTTTAGAATATAGTAATTTATTGCATGTTCATCAGGCTTTTGCCTCCGATTTTACATTAGTGGAACGCCTCGTGGCATTCCTTGGTATTTGAAATTACTCATGCATTAAAAAACCCCCAATTTCAGACAAACTACAAGAGCAAGTTTCCATCCCATAAGACCTTAAATAGAGGAGACACAGGAAAGGAAAATTATGGGTCTGAAATGGATAAATATCTCTATTTTTTACCTCAGTCCTGTTGTAATCAATAAGAGCCTAATATGGGGTAGAATTAAAACACTAACATGATAGTTGTCTAGTAGGGACAGAACTTGGTGTTAAAAGTTCTGAATATTTTTGTTGATTAACAAGATTCAATTGTTTCAGAAGAAGAGAATTATCTTACACCAAAAAAAAAACAGAAGACTAAATTTCATGAATAAGTGAACAAAATTCCCCAAAAACAATGACTCGATCTGCATTTACAATTCCCTTTTCCATTTTGTGTGCAATGATTATTTCTTAAGCATCTTAAACATTGCCTGTTAAATTTCTTAGGTTTTAGCTTTTAGATTATTATTATATAATGATAATGATAGTAACAAAAGTAAAGGAAAATCTTTCTTCTCATTATCTTTATATTATTAATGCAATGAACACAACAATGTGCTAGATTTTTTTAACAATTTGCACCCCTGAAAAAAAGATTTTTTTTTTTTTTTTGGGGGGGTGGGGGGGGGGTGGGGGGTGGTGATGGTTGGGGGGTGAGGGATCAACAGAGACATCCACTAATTTCTCATTACATAAAACACTTCCTTTTGCAGGACTGGTGGCTGATAGCTTCTACCTCTTAAAGCAACAGAGGTTCAGTCAAGTTTGGAAGATTCTATGGTTCAACACAAGTAAATATAACTCAGAAAGATAAATGCATGACTAACATGGAAGCATTACCTTTCCTCTGGTTACACTAGATCCTTTCCAGCAAAGCAAGTTTCTCGATCTAGGTTCCAATCTCCTGTAGATTAATAAAACAATACCCAACTCAGAGACAATGAAAATATCTTCCCACTGTAGGGAAAGGTTGCACTCTTGCATAATGTAAAATATACAAAAAAACATTCTTGAAGTATGACCCTTGAACAAACAAACACTAAATATTCATCATGCAAACTCCATTTATTCAAATTGACAGTAAAATATTTCAAAGAGACACAGAAAATTTGAAAACCAAAAGACAACTCTATTAAGTCTGCTGAGACACCACCTTCCTCCCCCCACCTCCCCCAAAAAAAAAGAAGAGAAAAAACCCTCAGTAAAACAAGTCCCTTCAATTTTACAAATTAAAGCCAACTACGTATAAAGTATACTGTGCATATCAGCACAGAAGAAAACAAGATGAACCTAATTTCTGACTTCTTTTTCAAGCATGTCTAGTGATATTTCTCCCAACATAATGAGGCCAGGCAGCACTCATCCTTACCAGTGAATAAAATAAAATTGCAACTCTTAACTGTTCAAAAGATGTACAAGGACATCCGTAAAGGAAAAAAAGTTATGGGGTAGAAAATCATAAGCCTGTAACAAGAAAATATATGCCAAAACAAAACAGAGAGAGAGAACAACAATGAACCTAAATAACAAAGAGGTGCTTCTGAAGGGAGACATGAAAGAGGATGTCAACATTGTATTAGAGTGAGATGATGAAAAGAAGAGGTGTTTCTAAAGTGCTGCTGAATTGGCATATGTCAATAAAATTGAAGGAGTCTTATAGGATAGCTACGAGACTACCATGTCTTGTGGAGCAAAACTCGGTAATGTGACAATAGTGTGATGAATAACAGAACTACGAAAGATAGACTTGGATAGGAGCATAAAATCTACAAGTTGAACATATGGAAATTACGCATTTCAATACATTTCTCTTATATGATAAAATTGCTCATGCTAATAACGAGAATTACACAAACTCATATCAGCAATAGATATAAATTTATTTGCGATAAATCCAAGCACATTCTATGTCATTTTTTTACCATGTCCACAAATGTCGGACACTAATATGCATGGAGACACTTCTATATGCTTTAATCATTCTTCCCTTAAAAAAGAAAAGTGGAAAAATATAGTTGTGAATTTGTGTTTGTGCCAAAGGGGAGGAGGAGGAAGCGACAGATTCCCTATCGGGGAAGTGATACACATGGTTACATGCGTTAGCACATAAAGGAGATATAATTATAGTTCCAGCACCTATACGATTGCCACCAGGAAAATCTAATTAGTGGACGTATAAGGACGACTGCACATGTAGAGCTTTTAGGGTTATAATGTCAGAAAGTTTATATCCAGGTTGGACATGTATCCTTCCTACATTGTGACAAATTAACAAAATTCAGCATGGACTCTGGATTTTTTTTTTTTTTTTTGGGGGGGTGGGGATTGTGGTGGGGGACTCACCTGAGTTTCTACTTGGCTCTTTATCAATCAGAAAGCTTGCAAGTTTCCAAAATTTCCAAGAAAACTAGGAATCAACTTTGTCAATGTAGCCTAACGTGCCTATGGTTGAAGCTGCCCCAAAAGTAGAAGCATGTGCTTCGATGGACAGGACTCTCTTTCATATCAGAATGTGACTACTCCAATGTAAGGATAGACCAAGCTTGTGAATAGTCATATATAACACACATCCCGCAATCTGGGGTCCAGATAAACGGAATGATGCACTAAATAGTATTGTCAATCAGAATATTATAGCCCAATTTTTCATGTATTAAGACTGCAAGGGTCATGATATTCCTATGTTCCGGTCCAATTTAATCTCTGAGTATGAAACAGACTCAAAATTGACACAGAAATCAAGGCCATGAATAATCAAGTTGCACTACGTACAGATTCTCTTGTTCAAGCTTTTCAGCAATAAAAATTGGCTTGCGTCTCGCCCGTCCACTTGGTTGTGTAAATACTTCTGCCTGCTGAATTACATGTGCAAGGGAAAACTTGGTTTCAGCTAAGCTCTGACGGTCAACTTCATCACGCAAGGATTGCTGACGAGAAAATGCTTCTTCCCCCATCCAAATACTTTCTATACCTACTTCATCAAACTGTGCATTGGTATCTGCATGCTCAATGCACTCATTCTCTCCAAGAGAAGCAGCTATTTCAACAATTTCGCGTCTTGCCATCTCATGAGAGTCAGATTGTGATGGTTTCGCTCGACTAGAACCAGCTGTCTTGACAGATCTATCCTTGGAAGCCATTTTAGTCCAATGTTTCCTAGCTTCACTTCTGATTTCAATAGTCACAGGGGTTCCGAGAACAGATTCAAAAGCTTGCAAGATTTTTCCCCTGAATCTTTCCGCCTCAGATTTGGTCAGATCTGAGCTGAACATCAAATATACGATTGGAGCTGCAAGAAAGAACAACTAAATTAGTCAGTCAATCCAAAGTCCTTCGATAGGAGTAAAATAGAAATTTAAAACTTGAATGAAAGGAAACTTTTAACAGGAGCGGAAAATGTAGCAAAGTGACATTTAGAGCTCCAAAAAGTGAGACAAATGGAGGTCCTGCTCATGGTAAGAGACTCATTGAATTTTTTTTTTTTTTTTTTTTTTGGTGGGGGGTGGGGGTGTGGGGGAAGGATTATAGGCAACCAAAAATATCTATTTCCAGCTAATGTAGAGATGGCTTTACACATGGAAAGGCATGATTTATACTGAAAAACTATGCCAGTTAGTACAAATATCAGTGATTTACATGTCCCCAAAGTATTTACAAATGGAAACCCAAGAAAAATGACTAACTTCATGCCATTATAGGCCACTCTGTACGTAGGACGAGGATACCTCCAATATCCCAACATCTTCCATCAAAAAGCACCATAAGACTTCGCTGGATTCATCAAACTCAATTTCCTGCTGAGGATGTTAGCTGCAGGAATGTTCCAGAAAGGAACCAATCAAACCCAGTGGAGTTATCTAAAACAGCACCGGTAGGGGGAGACAACGTCTTTCCACACCTCCCAAGCATAATGAAAGTAGGAGAAAACATGAAGGGAAGATTCAGAAACTCTTACATAAAGGAAGCAAGAGTACTGGGATGGGAGGACTATTGACATCAGATGGTTTATATATGGATGTCCAGAAATGTAGACCATACAAAATACTATCTTGGATGGGACCATCTTCACCAAAAATTTCTGACGGGGGCAAGAGGTGAGCTGGGTTTTAAAGAAAGACTCATATTAGAACTTAAACAATATGCCAGTACCATGGAAACACCACACTAATGTGAGATTCACCATTGGGTAAATAAAAGCCCTAAAAACCTGCTAGGGACTCAAATTCAAATTTGAATGTAAATTCGCATCAAGTTCTGTGACTTAAGCTTCATTTTGTGGATTTTTCTGCATGTCTTTTTCTCAACGAAAGTTGATGCCCAAATTGGATGCCATTGGGCACGTTGCACAGATGCACATCTCAGTTTAAAGGACCTTTCTCCTACATTGAATAGTAAACAAATTTGGCTAACAGGCAAAACTTTTTGTTGACCACAAGATTCTCTAGGTAGTCAAGCTTCACCAAGAAGCACACACTATTTGATCTTGGGAAACTGGATGATTCATTGATTCAGGTTTTTTTTTTCCATTTAAATTTAAAATACAAAAAAGGGCAATACAGAAACATGCAGAAAGGAATACAAAAGGAACACAGAGAAAAAACCTAACCCCCAAACTTTAGACCCTACTTGTACTGCCAATATGACATGATTTCAACTTTTCATTAAACCAATAGTTTCAAAAAGAAGTCCTCAGATTTCAATCCTATCAATACCCATAAATAACACTGTATTAACTTAAAGCCCCTTATGACCTAATCCAGTGGCCACAAAATTTCAGTAATTATTTGGGAAACAAATATAAAGGCAAAATGAATGCAAGTTCAGTGAAGTAGATGGCCATGCCAACTGGACAAATCCAAACCATGGAATGTCAAGGGGACAGCATGTCTTGGTAAGATGCTGAATTTCGCCCCCTAATTCAATCATATAGCCCATCATGTATTGCACATTTCCTATATATTTTGAACAGTTCAGAATTGTTCCAAAAATTTTGTTTTCTTTTCTCACCATTTTTTTTTTTTTTCTTTATTTGGCACTGGCAGAGTCAGATTGGGCTCAGAATTGGAACATATGTAGGGAAGAGTAGGAACTACGTCTTGCTAAGATTTGGGCCCCACCTAACCTGCCACGTGGCAGATATGGCTGATGGAGCTATGCTGCAACTAGGCCAGACTTGCACCCACTCATCCACAAAATAAGTATGAGAAAAAGGGAAGGGGCGTAGAGAGAGAGAGAGAGAGAGAGAGAGTAGCCACAATAGAGTAACTGCCAACTGCAATCACCATTCCCCAAAATGGTATTATCCAACTTGAATCTATGCCACTGAAAATGATTTTACCAATATAGAACACAGGAGTACTGTATATCTTCGTAATAGGAAATTCAAAATAAAAAAGGAAACAAGAGAAAAAATAAAATTAATATTCAAGAGCTGCTGAAAATTTAAACAAGTAAATTAAAATTTGAGGAAATTCATGGTACAATATTTATCGCACAGGTCTTTCTATAAGTTGCTTATGAGATGCCCAATGGAATGTTCTAGTTAAGAATTGTTACACTATTCAAGACAAGTTTTAACAAATTTTTAATGTACAGTAAAATCAATAAGAGCAAAAGGCTGAGCTTATCAAAGGACCAATTTATACTTTTGAGGCTTCCATTTGCTTGAAGATAATAATTTAAAAATTGAAACGAGAACCTGACCAATAGATGAAGACATCTCCAGATAAAATTATATTATGCCATTAATCATCATAGGAAGAAATAATTATAATAATAATAAATAGACCAAACAAGTCAGAGGTTACCTGCACCAAAACTGACTGATTTCAGTTTTCCTTCTTGCTGCAAAAACTGCTTTAGGGCATGAGTTTCAATCTTCTCAAGGGCTGCCAACCATATTTCTTCGATTCTTTTATGGACTTTCCCTGAAGTCTGCTCAGCGCTTGTTCTAGTTATATCAGTAAACAATGCAGATGTTCGTTGAGGAGGCATCCCAGTCTGTTTTTTCCCTCCTACACTACTGCTGTTGATCTTGCCATTATGGCAAATAACATCATCAGCACTTCCATTTTGGAGTTGCATCCTAATATTTGTTAACAAGCCCCTCTCATTGTTAGACACATCAGCATGATCAATGTTACTGTTCTTGGCTATATCTCTCCGATTGTTATTTAGGACTGAAGGACTATGATTAAAACTAGTGTCTACAGAAGAAATAGGCAAGATATACTGCTGATCAGGAGCTAGTTGAAGCAATGCAGCTGTTAGCCATGTTAGCTTGTCATTAGACATTCTCAGTTGTTTCTCAGCTTCGGATAGAGTTTTGAGAGCTTGACGCAGTTTCTCCATGTCTTCTTTGGATACTAAAATCAATATAATCATACATCAGTTGGACAGTGATGAAAAAAGAAACATAGATCTAAACTGGAAGTTGAAAACCCACAGGTTTTTAGCAGAACTAAAATAAAATCAAATTTAATAGCAACCATTTTGGATTTATATATTTCAGGGCATCAGACTATAGAAAGGGAAAAAAAACTAAAAACTAAAAACTAAAGGCATAAGGAATACTGATCATGCAATCTCTGAAACTATGCATAGAGGAATGTGAGGAAGTGTTATCTGATAACAAACATACAAGATGATGATGCATTTCTGCACGTTTGGATATGTCTCCATAAGCATGATTATGTCAAAATTCACCAAAACATATGAAAAGTGTTGACAAAGATATGTAATCAACGTGAGAGACAACTAAGCCTTTGCTGATGAATTACAGTTCTTCCCATGGTTCTTTAAACTAAAACACTGCTTCTGAAATGATACTCAACATCCATTCCCCTGTTCCATCGTTTTAGACCATCTAAGACCATAAAATTTCCTACATATAAATTATCTTTTCCTGACTTTATCAGTCACTTCATTGCATCTTCCCGTCCCTTATGTACCTGCTAATTGCACATATTACGTGAATGTTGAAAACCCACTGGAATATTGCTAAAATAAATTTTCTATGTACATGAAGTAAACGCAAGGGACAAGCGTATAAGGACAACGGCAATCTGAAATTATTAGAAGACTAACCGCTGAAAGAAAATATGACCCAGATACAGTGGAAATGCCGAAAAGAATTATGTAAACAAACCCAATTAAGTGATATATGGCTCAGATCATGTTGATTACCCACATGCGTGCACACACACGAAACAACACCGAAAAACATTGAATTGTAAGAAGATAAGTGAAGATCTTACAACCATTCAGTGCTCAATCTCATTCTTCATAGCGATTATCAAGTTGCAAAGTTCTTTTAGACCTTTTGCCGTTTGTTCTTCTGTAAATTTCAGCTTGCAGATTTGGTCATAGCTGATATTGGATGGGATCATACGACAAGTTCATATCTCTTCATGCCAAACTTCTAATAGTCGGTTTTCATGCCAGGTAGAATAGGAGTGCCCTATTGAAAAATTTTATCCATTAATTTACCTCATGCAACATTAGCGGATTCAAACTGTTACAGGAGCGACTTAAGGTTACTTTTTGTACCACAAGCAGAGTACCTCCTAAGGAAATCAGTACTTAATCAAGCTAGTGAGCACAAGTTGTAATACAGAATCGCATATAGGGACAAACCACCAGTATCAAGAACAAAAATCTGTAACACTCTTTTTTTTTTTTTTTAATATGAAAGAAGAAATAAAAGGGATATATGACCAAGGCTTCACCACCCGCCCTACAGGAATGAAATCACCACCATACCCAACCTATTGCTTCACCACAACAGTGCTGGAGCCGCAACACCACTGACCCATGTAGGCAAAGCCAAGTTTACTCAATCACTCAAAATTGTGGACCGTAGTAGCCCTCCTCTTGTATTCATAAATAAAAGGAATATTTATAAAAATAGAAAGTGATTGCTACTAGTAGCTTACAAAATAGCAACTCTAGATGGGGGAAAAAATTCCTAGAAGAAAATCTAGTTGCTAAAAAAAAAAGAAGGAAAGAAACAGAAAATACTAACTACTAAGTAGCTTTTGACTAACTAAGACCTATTACAAAATTTAGAAACTAAACTCGTAGTAGATCTAACAGAATATTTTAGCAATCTTCTAGATAATATCCTCTCCACACACCAGGGAAAAAAAAAAAAGACACCAAAATAGAAACTAACTATGTAATCTTGTATAGCACTCCCTAATATTTGGACTTATAGGATTGGCCCATTACCATAGTAGGCCCAAAAATACTAAGCTCATAGCCTATATAACTCATTGGGCACTCAAATTAAGCCTAACTTAAACAAAACTTAAACCATAGGTTCAGTTGGACCCAATAAACTAAACCAAACCCAGAACAATAGGCCCATCTTCTCTTCTTGTTGGAATTCTGCCTCAAATTGATCAGCAACCCCTTGAACAACACTTGCACGATATACTCAGTATAATATTACATTCTATATATAGTCAATAAGGTTAAAAATGCTAACTCATAAAAGAGAGAGAAGAGAAAGAGAGAGAGAGTGTGTGTGTGTGTGGGAGAAGAGAGACTACTAATTTCTAAGAATGCCATCTTCTCTGGTCATTGCTATTTTATTTATAGATTTAGGAATGCTAATAACCCTACACCATTCAACTTGCCAAGTGGTGGGATCTTATTGGGTGATCCTACTCAGCTATCCCTAGCTTTATTAACAAAAGATAATGACATAAAAGGACAACATTAGGTAGATATTACATTTAAGTCTACATAGTAATAATTTCCTTACGATTTAGTCCCTCCACTTAACATTAGCGCATTAGAGACCTACGGGCATGGAAATAAATAACATCACCACCCTAACTCGTTGAAATAGCTAATTCAAAGAATCTGGATCACTGATTGGACGTAAAAGCGCTTTCAAATAAATTTTTAACACGATTATAAATAAATAATATTCTAAATTATTTTATAAACTATTTAGAAAACATGCCACCAAGCTCCAAATTTTTGTTCTATCACAATCAGATATCTCTATCAAGAGATTCACCTTATTCAGGAAGTGGATTCCTTATTGAGCATCACTTTCATTTATAAACAAATATCATGAATCCAATACTCTAATATAAAGCCAAGGAACCAATAGTACACCAAAATGCATAATACTCAATTGCAATGATAAAGACCTCTCATGTCTCGGGATCAATCGTAAACCATTAATGAGAATCTTATTCTTTTTTTTTTTTTTTTTTTTTGTTGGGTAGTAATGAGAATCTTATTCTTAATATACCTAACAGTAATCCATTCATATTCTCATGCACTCCAATTCAATGTACAATTGTACATAATTATGAACACTCACATTTGTGTTTGGAATCGTCATTATCATCAAAACACAATGTGTCAACCATATGAATGAAGTGTCCAGCTCTATTCCTAGTTGCAAACAATTTAAGGCATAACCATAGGAACAGTGACACGCCCAATTCAATTAATCCAAATCAGTATATTATTAAACTATTTAAATTGGGTTTGATGGACACAATTGCAAACCTAGGAAGAACAAGAATTTCATTAAGGAAGAACACTCTAACATGTGTGATAGTGTGTATGGTACTATGGTGGTCCCTATAGACTGCTCTTGCAATAACATGACCAACCAATCACTCAACAACAATCCACCTCAATGATTGGAGTTAGGTCTTGAGTGGGCAGATATCATACTGTAAACACTATGCCCATCCTTTCATTAACTAATCTGCTGCAATTTTTTTGTGAACATAAAGCTCCTTCTCATATATGCCTACAACGAAATGCTCTATTTCTGAGCGAAATACCATAGTTCATGGAGCAACAAAAAAAAAAATCTCTTACAATACACAATTTTGATCCATTCAGATTCATCCACTGTGTTTTACCATTTCTATCATTTCAAACTTCTTCTCGTATAAGATGTAAGACCCAAATTAATTCCTTCCAGCTCTGCACAAGCTTATAGAGGCATAGAGATGAGTGATCGATTAAGAGAAAGCGCACTATTCCTGGTTGAAAGAAATGTATAAACATGGCTAAAACTTAAAGAAGAACCTAAAGGATGTTACTTTGATCCATGAAGTTACTAATTCGTAGAAAATTAAGCACAAAGTAATAGTAATTAAGAGCTCTTAGAGAAAACCATACAGCAGGAAAGGGAACTGCAAGCCAACTTTCTTATAGGACACGCCACTATATCTATAGATATTATCTCTTACATAGAAAAATCATAACTCATTACGTGCATTAATACTGGGATAAACATGTAATGGGAATGAAGTGGGGAATATATGGTTCTGGATTAGATGTTGGATAATCCAGAGAACACCATCAAACCAATGATGGTACGTCTGGTATTTGCAGAGCTCAAGAAGCATGTTTCAAGACCAGTGACTTATGCTTTAGTAGTCCTTCAGACATCGGAGATTTGACAAGAGAAGAGAAATGGCCCTCCACCAGGGTCTCAGATTGTCATCTCACTTGGATTTGAGTGTAATAGTGGATATTTGTCAAAGAAGTTGCCGCCAACTGTTGGGTATTCCATAGAGTAGCAATGGTCCAATGTAGCTACCACATCTTACTGGAGAGATATATGTCTTCGCCTCCTCTAGGAACACACAAGGACCATAAAGATCAGCCAACTCCTTAGCCCACAAGTTACCTAGTTAAGGTGACTGTGCTTGGTTTTATATGCAAACTGAGCATCCCATGGTGATCCTTTGTGCTTGCTCTGCTTTTTCTTTGCTTTCTTAAGCCACCTCTGGGCCTCATTTATACCTTGCCTTTGCATTTCTCTATGATATATTTATTTGTTATTTCTCAAAGAAGAAGAAGACAGGACAACCAATAATAGTAGTGAAAATTCATATCTTATTGGCAAAAACATGATTTTACTCCCCATTAACTTATTATGTTGAACACTCACAAAAAATGAGAGGGTGACAAAAAAATTTTGACTCACATGTTGATCGGCGGAAGAACTTCCTCCTTAGCCTTTCCTTGGTGAATACATAGCTTCCAGCAAGAATGTCAGTTATTATTGTAGCAAGCTGTGACATCAATGCTAATGGCTCCACACCAGCTTCCATAATCTCTCTCAAGTTTTTTACAGTGTTCACCGTGTCTGCTGATAATGCCAAATCAAGTAGATCTACCAATTTCTCATCAGAGATCAATCCAACCTGGAAGAAAGTAGTAATATTAAGTCTGATGAGTTCTAAATAATAAGAATTCTTTTCCCCTTTTTTTTCTTTTGTAAGGGGGGGGGGGAGTGGGGGAGCAGCTTTTCATGTAAGAATCAACATGACCACTAGGACTTAATTTTTTCTTTCTCCTAAATTATCGTAAATTTGCAAATAATCAATGAGCTCTACTTTGAGATTATATACTGGTACCAAGAATCTTTGTTAGCTTCATGTTCAAGTTCACATCATATAGAAGCTAAAAGCCTAAAACTTAACAAAGTTACATAAATAAACAAACAGGAAAAATATCTCTTCTTTTTTTCGGGAACCATAAGAACAAAAAATGTAAGAGTCAACTCAGTAGAACTTTCTCATAAAATTTTCTTCTGCCAATTAGAGGGGGGGGGGCTTTTCATAGAGCTGGGAACCTCTTTGTGAATGCAGCTGATTTTGATTTTAGTTGTTTATGCAACAGAAAACAATCAAATTAACGGCAACAGGCTACATGGATGAGAGTCAGTAACAAATGGTAACAAAATGAGTACCAACACCATTAATGCCCCTTGTAATAGATGAATTCTTCCTAGGACAAAGAGAATAAAGAAGACCACATGTATAAACAGATAAATAAGAAAAACTAGGGGACACAAGACATTCGACATGCATTGACATTATTGACATTAAATTCTACTTAGAAACATTATCAAAAACAATCCTTTTTTTTTTTTGGAGTATATCATAGAAAAGCATATTTAAAGAACCTGTGACTATAGTTGTTTCTTCCACATATTGCCATGAGGTACAAACAAAAAGGACGTGAGGAAATTTATTTTAGCAAACAAATTACAGTAAAAATGATAAAGAACTTACAAGCTCCTGAACCAAAGGGACAGTGATCCTCTGACCAAGCAAACTCAGTTGCTCTAGAGTCATCTCAGCATCCCTCAAAGATCCATCTGAACGTGATGCAATAAGTTTTAGTGCATCCTTATCAATTTCTAAATCTTCTTGGGTCGCAATCCACTGCAAAGTATAGATGATATCTGCATCCTTCAGCTTCGGAAAAAAGAACTTCTGACACCTGGATATAATTATATGAGGTAAATGATCGAGACTTGTACTAACAAGGACAAAAACCACACGTCTGGGTGCTCGATCAATGACCTTTGAGATAACACTCCAGGAATCAGGGGGTAGATTATCACAATCATCAAAAATGAAAACTCTATACTGAGATTGCAGCTGGGACATAATCATGTTGTCAATTAGATCCATGATGCTCTCAAAATCAAACTGGCCAACCGGACCAAGTTCCTTTACATTTCGGCTCTTACCCAAATCATGTGCAATGCATGAATTGCAGCCACCACAAGGTTTGGGGTGTTCTGGAGATTGGCAATTTAAAGCTCTGGCAAAAACACGAGCAGATGAGGTCTTCCCAGTGCCATGAGGACCATAAAACATATATACCAAGCCTACTTTCCTTTTGCCAACAGCATTTGAAAGAGCCTGCGCCACCAAGTTCTGTCCCACAAGATCCTTGAAAGTTCTTGGCATGTATTTCTGCGTCAAACTTTGGTGTCTAACATGGCGGTGCCCTTTTAAGTTTGGACGATCACCAGATCTATCTTCAGAAGCAAGGTCAAAATCTACCTCATGCTTCAAACCATGGTCAGAAAAAATTCCAAGCCCCCCTGAATACCCCCGCAGCCAAGCAGAATTGTCAGTGCTGTCTTGAGATCCTGATGGCTCAACTAGTAGAGGTAGAGCCTCTGCATCAGAATTGGTAGATGAGCTTGAGTGACCAGATTCTGAAGGCATATCTGAAAAATCTCTTCTTGGGGAAATGGAACCCCCTTTCCTTAACCGTGAGTCGGACAGCCCACATGATAAACTCTTTCCAGCAATGTCCAGAAATGTTTTACCCCTGTGGTGAATTCTGGACCAATTCCAAGGAATGCCACACCCATTTCCAGGAGCTTGGGTGCCATCCAGATTCAAATCCTCAGCCTCTTCTTCCTCCATGTATTGTGAAACCTGGGCTAATGAATTTGAAGCCACAGACAATTCATTGTGAGATCCAATATCTCTTGAGCCAGTAGCAGGCCGATTTCTCCTTACGCCTCGCAACCTATGCCTCCCTACCCTGTGCAATCCGCTGCAGTAGCCATGACTGTTTGCTTCTAGTTCCTTACTGGTTCTCTCCTGTTGTATACGTCTTCCATTTTGATGAATGTGAAAAGAAACCACATCATCACTGTCCATTGGAAGCTCGTTGAGCTGTTCTGAAAGGGTTTTAAGCTGCACATCTTGGCGAGCCTTCCCCTTCCGCAAAATCCTTTTAGCTCTTGGTTCTGCCTTACCTGACACTAAGTCATTGACTGAGTTGTGAGCATCTTGTACAGTATCCTCAGTGACACCCACAAGATCGCTCCTTCTGTTTTTCTGACTAGACTCTTCTCCCATAAGTCTTCTGGAATCTCTAACTCTACCCATGCTACTCCGATCACTAGTTATTGATCCTCCAGCGTTGCCCCTGCTCACTTCAGCAGCAGCAATCTTTGGTTCCACTTCACTGCAAAAGGTGGGGAGCTTCCTGATAATCTGCTACCTTCCCTTTTACGATCAATGCCTACAGACCTCCTTCCCTCACGTATTGCAGCATCCTTTCCCAGTCTCTTAGGCAAAGAATCAGCAATAGAAGGAGAATGCCAAGAGGGAGGACTAGCTGAAGGATCTCTGAGAGACCTTGACCTCTGAAGGACAATAAGGTCCCTCATAAGCGACCTTTCGGTCAATATAGGGCTCTGCTTGTGCATTTGGTTCTTCAAATGAATGCAATTTGTCAAATGGACATGATTACGGAGATGATCGCTAATATTACCATTTTCATCTTTGAGATATCTACCACAAACAGGCCTGGTCATGATCAGAACATAAACAGGTCCCGCAGCAGAGATGGAGGCCGGGGTAGAACAGCATATGAAAGAAAATTAAACATTTTTCGTTCCCCAAATACCAGGCTACTTTGCAATCAGAGAAATATCAAAAAGAAATATGGCCAAATAAGAAACATCCCATCATTCCTATCCCACTCCGCAAGTGTCTGCGTGAAGGCTGTAATGAACGACAAACTCCAGTACTTAAACTCAGAAACCAGAGCTCTTCCCGAAGCATGCAAGTTCAGATACCGTCTTTCCACCAACAATAACTCCAAAAAGTTGTATGACTGCAAAGCTCAAACCTGAAGCTTCGCGCTCAACTCGTACTCCCCTGAGTAACGACAGCAACAATGTCTGCAACAAATGTGGCTAAATCATCCAAATTTGAAAACTGAATCGTGGACAAGAAAAAAAACAAAAAACTAGGAGCATGTCATTCCACATACCAGGCGCAAACTCCCATACGAAATCTCTCTTCGAGCTAAGCTCAAACAACACAGATCTCTGCAACAGTCTTTCTCTTCCTCCTTTTCCCAGGATTAATCCGAAATCATCTCCTTATTTCTAAAAACTCACAGTGCAAAACAACCACGAAGAAACGGTTTTAAAGATCTCTGCAACAGTCTGGTCTCTGGAACTCGCTTGCTCCCCATTCTCCCTGTTATCCCGTCTCCGACAGCCTAGGAAGCTAAGCTTCCATCATTTCTACACATTAAGATTGGGAAGATACAGAAACAGAAAAACTGTAACACCAACATTGGACCGAACAGAAATCTCGAAATCAAATTCAAAAACAATAAAGATTAACAAGCTAACAAGAAAGAAGTGAAAAGAAAATCACCGAACTCACATTAATGGAAAGCAGGAAATCCATTGGCGATCCACAGCTCGGTTCTTTTTAACCAGATCTCTCTCTCTCTGCAACTTCCACAGGAACTTCACGAGAACTTGTTCCGCAAAAGCGAAAGAGAGGACGAGAGGGGAAGACGAAGATCTACCCCGAGCCCCTAACAACCAGCTTGAACCGGGCCAAACCTCATTTTATTCCTCACTTTTAGCTCGAAAAATTAGGGTCTTTTTCCATTTATAATAAATGTAGGTCATGTACGATGTCTAAAAATAAATATTTCAAGAAATTTAAAAAAAATAAATAAATAAACTGTTCCGTTCAGGCAGGGGCCCCACTTTAGAGAAAAGGATTGGAAACTTAGAAGATTGGTTCTTGCCACGTGTCCAATTGGGACACAAAAATCTTCCCTGGCGGGCCAGCAATATATCCTCGAAAAAACGGCGTATCAGTACAAAGTAACGGTGACGGTGCTAACGGAGTTAACCCAACGATGTGTCCATGTCACTCTCACTTGCGTAGCTAACATATTCTGTTCTGTTAGAATTCGGTAGAAGAAGGGATGAGTAACAGAGACGAGGACGCTGAAGGCTTTGATCGCCAACTGGTGATTTTGATGGTTGGATCAGAATCTTTTGTAACGGAATTGGTGTAGGATAGTATCTGTTGTGGAGATTCAGCGCCCGTCTGAGGTGGTAGAATAGGGAAAATATGATGGGGATGGATATCTCAGTGGCAAAACTGGCAATAGAAACTCGAGCCAGTGACAGGACTGTTCGTTTATATATCCCAGAGCTTTCAAAATGTCAGATCCCACTTCAAAATTATTTAAAATTAATTAAAACTTCCTCCCACTCATAATAATTACATTATTTTTCCAATAAAAAAAATAAGAAAATGTTGGGTATACCGTCGAGATCAAGTATGCTAGAATCCATTGTGTCAATCTCTTTCTTCCCTTTTTGTGAAATAACCCTCATATCCTTCCTGAATGATACTTCATCATGTGATCTTATTGGTGCTATCTGCTAGCATACTTGATATCGACTGCATACCTATCCCTCTCCCAAAAAAAATATATTATTTTCCTAAAATTATGGGTATCGGGTGATCCGTATCCGTTTTACATGTTTTTGATCCTGATCGACATCATATCAATCAAAAGAATAGATGAGGGGTAAAAATGTC
This sequence comes from Macadamia integrifolia, assembly GCF_013358625.1. Taxonomy (NCBI): domain Eukaryota; kingdom Viridiplantae; phylum Streptophyta; class Magnoliopsida; order Proteales; family Proteaceae; genus Macadamia; species Macadamia integrifolia. The sequence goes on from NC_056569.1 coordinate 4,121,490, forward strand.
AAAAAAAAATTGTTTTAAGGAAAATCAGGGGTATGTCTATGATGCACTTCTCTTCCCATCTGATGGTTGTATGCATGATGCATGCATGCACAGTCATGGACAAAACATTTCGATAAATTCTAATACTATACCTAAGGGGTATCAATCCCATGCCAGCATCAGGCCTGATCTGCACCAATTAATAAATGTGTCTGACTCAAGAGTAACCCGTTTATAAACAAGTAGTATAAGATACAAGGGGTAAGTCTAAAAGGACACCCAATTGGCCCAGTCCAATTAGAAACCTAAATCGGCTCAACACGTTTAGCCCGTTCATTTATATATATATATATATATAATAGAGTATATATTAATTTTTTATCAATTAATAAATGTAAGCAAGCATAATATCTTTTATAATTGATGATTTAATAAAATATATTAAAGTATCTTAAATCTAAGACAATTAAGGTCCGTTTAAAGTTTTATTAGTACATTATATCATTTAAGGCCCGATTAATCCGATTAGGAGAAAATCGATTAAAGCCCGAAACTCAATCAAACACAACACGTGATCGATTCATTTCTTAAAAGTCCAAAGGAATAGGCCAACTAAGCCCAATCGAGACCGGTCTGATCCAACCAATTAACGCCCCTACTATACCTATATATAAAATAGTTAGAATTAGGATCTGACTCCCCTCCAATTCGTTCGGCGTCCAACGTGACATTCAACAGTTGAGAGAATTCTAACGTGACATCCAACAGTAAAGAGAATCCAGAGTCCAGACATGCAACCCAATACTTGGACGCGCACCCTCAGGTTGCTGCATTGGGAATCCAACACGTTATATGTAATTAGCCTATTACCTTTAAACATATGTAAAAAAATTAGTTGATCAATGAAAAAACCGTTTTGCCTAGAAAAAGTTCAAGCATTAAAAACTCACTAGTCTTATTATATCAACTGCACTCTTCATTTTCAAAATTTGAAGGAAACATTAATTGATATATAAGCATTTATAATATGATGACATCATGGATTTCAGATCAGCAACTGTTCTATAGGTCCTCCATTGATTTCATGTGTGGTCCATTCTAGTACTCAATCTGCAAATCATATTAAACATGCATTGAAAAACCATTCATTTTCTTACCAACAAAAAAAAACCATTCTTTTGAATTTTGAAATATGGTAATAAATGATAAGGATAATGTAGTGAATTTTGAGTTTAACACAACCACAAAATCCTAACTTTGAATTCATTAAAATCCATAATTTGGTTTGGGTAGTAGGTAAATAATTTGGAGCACAACAAAAGGACAACCATGACTATATTATATTTTTGGTTTGTGCCAGGGGTATCAATCTGTCGGGTCAGGTCAGGTCGATCTCAATCGGGTCTAGCTATGTCTGACGGCCTATGTCTTTAGACCGTGACCTACCTATTTAAGGAATGAGTCGGTCTCAGTGGGTATCGAGTCAGGTCCCAAGTTATAATCAGACCTTAAACGGGATAATGTACCAAAAAAGCCTCAAACAGACCTTAAACGATCTTTACTTTTCTTAGATTTATACTTTAATTTATTTTATTAAATTATAAAAAAAATTAAAAAGATATTACACTTAATTACAATCAATAATTGATAAAAATATCATATATATATATATATACTATTCTATCCAAAAAAAAAAAACCTATATAAACAGTCGGGCTATATACACCACCCCTAAGAGTCTTAAGGATGTCAAAGCTCAGCCCGAATTGATTGAATGATCAAAATCGACTAGTTCAGTTTAGAACAAACAAAATTGAACATTTTGGAGATTTGGTTTGAGTTACTGTTTTATGAAACAAACCAATTTATCCCGATCGAACCAACTAGATCGACACTATTACCTGAGACAAACTTCCATTTTGGACCATATTTTGACTTAGCAATAGATTTAGGATTTTGTGGTACAATATTGGTATCTAGAGGAAGAGTGGCATATTTTCGCTTCTGCTTTAGTCATAGATCCTTTAACCTAGGGTAGAAACTCTCAAACATAAATTAATCTAGGTTTGATGCATCAATGATCAATCCATGATTTTCAATCCAAATCATGCATGGCTTATAGACTAAATATTTTTCTTAAGCAATGGATTCCATTGTGTAAGACCTAGCTCCCCCCACCCACCCCCCCATCATTAAATAGTATTTTGACTCTCGAGATTTGATCAAAAGGGAAAAGAACCCTACCCGCTTGCATTCCCCACACCCGAACACATGGGGAACTACATGCAGATGCAGGTGCAGGGGCAGGGGCATCTTTTCACAGCCCTCTCCACTGCCCATGTGTATGGGTATATGGAACGCAAGTTTTTTTTTTTTTAACAAGTATTCAGGCCTTGGCCTGACTAATTTTGTGGGTTCATACTGACCCCACAACCGCATAGACCAGGTCATACTGAGATTGAATGAAATAAATGATAACCTAAACTTGAACATCTTAAGTTCAAAAATAAAATAAAATAAAATAAATGATGACCAGTCCAATTTGAACTCACTTGAAGTTTCTACCATAAAAAGAACTCACTTTGAAGTTTGAATTTTCTTTTCTGGTGCATATTGATGTAGGTAAGTAAAGTCTTCATGGTGCATTTACCAAAAGGAAAAAAAAGTCTTCATGGTGCATTACCTAACACATAAATAATGGAGTTTATAGTGGATGCAATTTTATGAAGACCTCGGGACGATGGAGCATCTATACCTCACTAATATCTAAGTAAAAGGGCAAGAACGTGGGGTAGTTGCTAATGACCATATTTAATTTCTTAGATTTGGATTAGGAGAAAAGAAATTGAGTTGAGTTTGAATATGATAATACTAATCCCATTACCATCTGCCCTCGATAGCGTTTCAGTATAGTAGCTAATGTTAAACGTGGTTGATGCTGACATGAACACCACGGAGAAGTAAAATTAATGTGTTATGTCAATGCATGGTAGAAATCCCACTTCATCGGAGAGCAGAAAATGAATTTGTTCTTTAAGAGATTTACATTTTATTTGAGAAGAGATGGTATCAATGTAACCTCACAATTCATAACTATTGGTGTACGATGTCTTGTATTCCGTCGCAGTTTAATCCAGGGAATACTAATGCAAGCACGTAGACAGAATAGAACAGCGATCCCACTTGCCAGTAACGGGCCGTGGGGGTTCCTGCCCCCTTGCATAGTGGGGGTGTAGAAGGGTGTAAGTTCCGCTCGAATTTTTTATTTGAAGGCAGTTTTGTATTTTTCGGATTAGGGTTCAAGGTTTTCTTTCACTGTAATGCAAGCAATACTAAGAGGTGAGGACGAGCGTTGTAACCTTATTCTCCATTGATAGTGGAGCAAAATCTCATCTCATTGAGGATATAAGCAATCTTGCTGAACCTCATAAACCTATATATATTGTTTGTTCTTGTTTTTCTTTTATATTTGCTTTTAGGGCTACGTCTTTACAATAACGTAAGGAGGCATTCAAAGCCCTTTCTTTTTTTTCTTTTTTTAGAACCCATAAACCATTAGGGATTGGTGTCCCAACTCAAGAAAGGGTGACCGCCTGGGTGGGTGGGTGGACAAGGGAATAAAGGATGCTTTAGAGAGGTGGGGTGGGAGAGTTCAAAAAACTACTTTATTAAACTTAGTCCAACGTTCTACTGCAACTGGCAATTACCACTATGCCAAACAACGGTTTTTATTAGAAGAAATTTTCATTTTGACACTACGTGGATCTTTTTTTCTGTTCATAATTACCAATAACATTGTTGTTATTATTGCCATAAATGAAGGTGTAATCAAATGACCCAGCCAAAAGTGCAACCACATTCAAGAAAGAAAGAAAAATGATGATGCTAATCAAAGAATTGAAGGGGATTTGGTGAAAAAGAAAAGGGTTTTCTAAGATGATTACCAATCCTTTTTTGAATAAGGAAAACGAGAGTGAATCCCCAGTTCCCCATTTCTATATTTTAGAACATTTCAAGTTCTCTTTGGATTTTATGATATCTCTTGTATGTTAAGACCATGAAAGTGCTGGCTTGGATCTTACACTAATTATTATTAGGGAAAAAGAAAACGGCATGATCGCGTGCAGCTCGCGATTAGATGCAGTTCTACTGAAATGATCAACCTATCCAATTACAATTGAAACATTTCCCCTGGTCTATGCCTTGTGTATCTCCTCATTGTGCCAGGGCCATGTGATTAGACACTGTTCTTTCTCCCTCCTTATTATTATTATTATTATTATTATTATTATTATGATGTCAATCAGAGTTTTTTGGTGGTACCTATATTTTAAAGCGTTGTTAACACAGCAGCACGATGCTTCCAACTGCAACTCTTTGCCCTGGTGGCTAGTACCCAGCATCTTGCACCCCTCACCCTCACCCTCACCCTCACCCTCACCCTCCCTTCATCCGTCCTTAATTCTCCTTCCTCTCTCAATCCCCCAATCCTACTTTCCCTCTTCATCCCTTTCATCCCTCCCCCTACCCCCGTTCAACACAAAATAATATCTTTGTAATTATTTTGGGGGAAAAGAATGCTGCCCTATAGCATCCCCTGTGTCTTGGCAAAATTACCACTCTACTCATAGTTTGATGCCCATGTGTTCCATCCAATTAGTCAGGCCACAGGCGTAGGGGCCACATAGCTTGATACTGGTCCGTCTCTTGTAATTTTGAGTAATTAGTTTTAATTTTTTTGGATTGAAGAAGAGAGGCAATGATGGCAAGAGGGAAGAGAAACATCCAAGCTTATGGTGGAATCCTAGATTTGTTCTTGTTCTTTGACCGAAAAGTGTGGCTTCTGCACCCGTGTGGGAACCAATGGGAATGTATCTAAAACCATCAATAGGGTGGGTATTTCTACCTTTTATGAGGGACAAGGCAGTCATTTCACCTGCCTCAATGTCTAAGCCTAACCCTTATACTCCCAGAGAGAGTCCTTTTACCCTTTTACTTTTTATCATCAAAATAGGCTGGTCACTGGTGTGAACTAATGTGACAATTTTAAATAATTGAATAAATAAATGACCATATGGAATGATCACCTGTCAAATTTTAAAACTAAATGCAATCATATGACTCATTATGTTTAAAAATAAATAAAAACAATTTCTCACAACTTAAATTTTAACAAAAAAATTGACCCATTGATCAGGCAACTTGTTTAAACGCTTTTGAGCAAAAAAAACTGCCACATAAATTAATATTGATGTGAACAATATGGACATAAAAATTGACATTCAACTAGAATGCCATGTGGCAAATATTATAATCATATAAATTAAATTATTCAAATGGATTTTTTTTTTTTAAAGAAATTCTTTTTTGACATTATATTAAGGACAGGTGATCTATTCGTTGCCCACATGTTTTGGCATCTTCATGCCCCACCAATAGCGAGCAAGAGACAATTTGTCATGTGGGAAGGGAAGATTGAGAAGAAGAATGAGTGGAAACTGAGTTGGAAGATAGTGGGTGAGTGCTACAAAAACCACAATATGGTACAACCTTTTCACTTGTATGTATATTAACAAAGAAAGAACACTAGCCGTCTATACTCTATACGCCTAGATAGGTCGTTGTGAAAAGATGTCCCAACCCCTCTAATTTTCATAGCATCCTGTGTTTGGGCATAAAAAGTGCACACATGAAGCGTTCTTTTTCCCATATATCAAAGGCATAAGATTCTATGTACCACTATGTTTGTACACAATGGTACCTTTAACAATTGGTTGAGGAAGAGAAAAAGGTGTTTTTACACTTTTGCCCCTCTCCTATCCAACTGTTAAACCTATATTAAAAATTGAACCACTTTCCTCACTTATTTTTTAACTTTATCACAATAAAATTGGTACAAGGGCCATGGTCATCTAGATCATGACCCACCCATGTACAAAAATTTGTTGTGGTGGCCCTTCCACTCACCCGGTGCAAGTGCAGTGCAGTGCAGTGCCTTACAGTGTCAACTTTATTGTCCACCATGCGAGAGTACAAATAGATGGAACCTTGCCCTTACCAAAAAAAAAAAAAAGATGGAACCTTGCTGGCCTAGGATGGAACATAAGCATTAAGGAATGGACATGGAACAAAATGTTAGTGTAGATCAGTTTGAATATGGAAGTCTTGGGCCCTATATTTATAACTCACCACATGTCTTTCCAAATTCTTAGTGATTCATTTCTTTTTTGGTGGATTTGATAAGAAAGTACATCAATGAGGTGCAACGAAATGATTTAGTAAAAAAAACAAAAAAAGGTGGGTCATTTCATATGAGGAAAGAGATAAAGAGAGATGGTACTACTATATTAGAAAATAGAAAATATTTTTTTCATTATTATTTTTTTTTTTTTTT
>NC_056569.1:4127885-4129127 GCF_013358625.1 Macadamia integrifolia
AGGACAGAACACAAGATTTATTGAAAAAGGGCAGAGTGGTGTAAACGCCGTCTGAAAACAAAGGAAAAATTTACAATAAAAAGAGGTGGACATAGCCACTAGACATAAGAAAACCTAAGCTTGCGAGCTCCGAAGGCCAGAAAATCTGAGACGGAGTTTTCCTCATGACAGATGTAGATGAAGATGATCGAGGTGAAGTTGGGCAGGAGGCCAAGCACATCTTGTGCAATAGCAGCGGCAGCCCAATCAAGAGAGATTTTTTGCCCATTTAAGAAGGCAAAAATTTTTTTGCCTTAGAATTTTTTTTTTAAATAAAAGAAGAAGGGAGAAAGTTCCCTAAATATGTAGCATGGCCCCTGCGCCAATGTGAGAACCAATAGGAGCATATGCGGAAGCATCAACAAATAGGAGATTTTCACGACATAAAAATACGAAAAAGATCTTCCGAACCCAACAAGAATGGAACAATGAGTGGACCTGAAAGAGAAAAGGCTGAGCTGTGGGAGAAGAAATGGATTTCCCACATCAGCGATCCACTTCAATCTTTCTTTCTTGTTCAAGCTTCCTCCGCTGGCCAACCTTCATTATTGCTCCTTATTATTTCTTAGGTCAAAGTAGAAAGGAAGAGACTCACATGCCCCGGGCACCCATCTGTAGCCGTGGGTTACCTAAGTGGTTAGGGTGAATTGAGGATTGTGTAGATAGGCACACAGTACAAGAATATGAGAAATTTGAAAAGAAAAAAAATTAAAAGTAAAAAATTAAAATCATGTGAGATGGAAGTTGTACGCTGATTAATCAAGGCCATTAAAGAAACTTAAAGGTAATTAGTTGTCTTGTTAACCCCACATGAATCAAGGACATTAAAGGAACTTCTCTCAGCGGCTGATGAGTGATCTATTTAATAGATAATAAAGTTTCTTTTCATATTTATTTACTGAATCGAGTTTACTATTTCTCACACTAGGAGTAAATGGGACGTTACGCCGTTACGGTATAAAAATAATAAAAGAAAAATCTGAACTTAAACTTTTATTTATCAAAAGACTGAGCATTCATTCATGTTGCGCGGATCACGGAGGCTTGAAAGTGTGGTCAGAGTAATTAAAGAATTAAAATTTCAAAAAATTGTTCGAGTGGCATTTCACCTTTAATCACAATTTATCAGTTGATTCTTCAACATCAGTTGATTCGGACCTCTATTTAGTTTCACAAAACTTTATCCTGATCATGGATAGATCA